>NW_028250740.1:0-93890 GCF_964263255.1 Lissotriton vulgaris
AATATATACACTGTAGAACAAGGTTTTGTACAACTTCGGATCAGAGACTCAATGTCTCATTGCTTGTGTTTGTGAAATCATTTGTAAAACACGCTACTTGGGCGCCATGTGTTCCTGCTGCCTAAGAGCACTTGTTTCATAGATCTCGTTACAACATACTTGTTTATCTTCATGGTCCCCAGTTAGTCAGTTAAGCTTTATGCATCATGCCTCAGCATAACAAGTGAAAGTACCAAAGGTGCAGTACAAACGAGCATGTGCAATACAATGAAAGTTTGAGCTACTGGCATTGCAGCAATCTGAAACATTGACAGCTATGCCTCTCTCCATATCTGTATCCCAAGCCTTTGCATCTGCACCTTCCGGCTGCCCTCCATGCTCAGTCCTATACTCACCTTGCCATACAGCTCAAGTTATCCCAGCTCTAAGGCCAGGAGCCCCAAACGATTTGCATTCTGGGACTTGTAGTTCTAGATTCATGCTGGAAGCTGGGTGGCCTAATCACACTTCACCTGGACCCCTTGAGATTGTGAACTGTGACACTCACCCGTCCTGGTAGCTGACAAGGATTAAACGTGGTGGAGTGAGATGCAGCCTGTTTAGTAAGAGGTGTCTTACATGTGTCCAGATTGACAACATCCTCTCAGTTCATTTCCATACTCTTAAATCCTATACTTTCCTTATCCAAAACCATTACATGGGTAATGCATCACCACACCGCAAAAGTAAATAGAATTAACATTGATGCTAGAAAACTACTTGCACACTTTACATATTCACCTTCCTACACATGAGAAAGGTCATAGCCTTGACCAAATTTGGTCTCAAAACATCTCTTTGGCAGTTAATTCCATCCTGCCTTGCATTTGGTCGGACCACTCACTGATTAATTTCTCCATGACCATTGCAAAAAATAGCAAATCTTCGCTCCAACTAGGTGGGAAGGCAAGAATGTGGAAGAAGGTTGACATCCCGGCCTTTCTCCAACTGCTAACCTCTACTTGCCCTATACTCGATCTAGACATTGAGAAATCAGAAGAGGTCTTCACCGAATGGCTACTTCAGGCAGCTGAAGTCCATGCCCCCTGTGTTAATTTCTCCCGCTCTCGCCCCAACGATGCTCACAGGTGGTTTACACCTCACCTAAAAGCCCTTAAACTTAAAGTCCGCCAAATGGAGCGCAAATGGCGCGTAGCCTATTCAGAACATGACAGAGCCAACTTTCGCAAAGCCCGCAGGGAATACCAAAATCTCCTCCTTACAAGCAAAACTGATTATTTTTCTGATAAAATTCTCAAGGCTCAAAATAAGTCAAAAGAGCTGTTCAACATTGTGGAAAATCTCAGCTCTAGCGACAGAACTTCTCTTCCTATTGTACCTACCCAAGAGTTCTGCAACACACTTAACTCTTTTTTCTTTGATAAAATCTGTAAAATCAAGCAAAGTATTCCCACTACTCAACCCCCTCTTTTGTTTGCTGACACTTGCTACAATCCTGTCACTTTAGATTCCTACCCCCTAATAGATAATGTTAAGCTACTCAAATTATTAACCAAAGTTAAAACTGGCTCCCCTGATGACATTTGCCCCCCTCACATCCTGAAAGAAGTAGGCACCAATTTTCCTGGATGCTTACTTTCTTTTTTGAACGGATCACTTGTACAGGGCAAAGTCCCATGCAACCTGAAAAAAGCTCTTCTCGTTCCCCTCATAAAAAAGGCAGGAGCTAACCCGCTAGATCCCATCAACTACAGACCCATATCGCTGTTGCCATACTGTGCCAAACTGCTGGAGTCACATGTCTGTGAAACCATCTCCAGCTTCCTGGAAAAATCTGAGTATCTGGCACCGAATCAAGCAGGGTTCCGTCCTTGCCATTCCACCGAGGCGGTTATCCTCTTGGTGTTAAATACTTTGAGGCGCAATGCAGATGCAGGAATCCATCAGGCACTCGTGCTACTGGACCTCTCTGCTGCGTTCGACACGGTCGACCACACCATCTTGGTCGACCGTGTCGAGCAGGCAGGTCTCAGGGGCCCCGCATTGAGCTGGATCCGCTCTTTCATCTCGGGCCGCACACAATCGGTCAGACTAGGTTCATTTTCTGCTCCCACTATACCTACCACCTGCGGGGTGCCACAGGGTTCCTCATTATCTCCCCTCCTCTTTAATGTCTACCTTCGCCCTCTCTTGCACTCCCTGCGGAACGCTAATGTCACCATCTTTAACTACGCGGATGATTTGCAGCTCATCTTCCCTCTCAACACCATGGACTCAGTGGGCGAATTCCAAAGAACTATGTCCCACATACTGAGTTGGATGAGCTGCAATCATCTGAAGCTCAACCCGGGCAAGACTGAGCTGGTCCTGCCCGGACAGAGCCCACTTAGTTGGAACTCCAACTTCTGGCCCACCAACATGGGAGCGCCTCCTACTAAGTCCCCCGTGGTTAAAAGCCTAGGCATTCTCATCAGCGAGGATCTCTCGCTAAAAAGACAGGTTGGAGCGGTGGTATCTTCCAGCATCTTTCAATTGAAGAAAATAAGAAAAATTGCTCGTTTCTTTTCTTCAGCAGCGCTCACTCAAATCGTCCTCTCCTTGGTTCTGTCCAGGCTGGACTTTTCTAACAGCCTTTACCTTGGCCTCCAAATCGGTGAGCTTAAACGTCTCCAGCTTGTCCAGAACCAAGCCGCTAGGCTCCTCCTGAACATATCCAGGAGGCAATCAATCAGACCTGGCCTCAAGCAGCTACACTGGTTGCCAGTTGAGCAACGTGTGGCCTTCAAGGCTGGGTGCATTCTGTTCAGGTCCCTGAATGACTCTGGCCCTTCTTTTGTCAGAGATCTATTCAAAAAATACTGCCCCTCGCGTCACCTTCGATCCACCTATAAATCACTTCTGACTGTACCTTCATTCAAGAGGAAACGCCTCGGAGGCAGCTGCTTCGACCATCAAGCTGCTGCTCTTTGGAATTCTTTTCCTCTTCATATAAAGCAGAATGATAACATCCTCAGCTTTAGACGATCTCTGAAAACCTGGCTGTTTTCCCAAGCCTACTACTGACAGCACTACTCTGTTTCTTGACTGCCCTGCCTGGTTCTTCCTATAGCGCCATGAAGCCTTCGGGCGTACGAGCGCTCAATAAATCCCAACTAATAATAATAATAATAATCACTGGTGAAGCAACATCTATCTTGGCTAAAATCTCCCTCGTGCTGCGCCCTCCTCCACCATAAGGTCTCCACTTCATGGTCACTTTAAGCACAGGGCAGATGTGTTTCTGAAGGCTCAGTTAATGCCTACTTTAGGGTATTCACATGGGGTACACTTGAATACAATCCTCTAAATGAGAGTCTATTACAGAGCGAATGCGCTGAAAACCTGGGACAGACCCTGCCCTCTTAGAGCGATGGACACTCCTGTGGGGTAACGCACAGTTAGCATAGCAAAGTCTCCCTGATTGTTGTGGCACATTCCCTGCACGACTGTCTTTCCTCCAAGAATTTTTTTTCTCCAATTTCTTGTTTTAACTGTCGCCTGCCCAAGATCGGGAAGCAGGCATACCGAACCAGCACCTCCTCACCACTTCTTGTCAGCCAATAGCAACCCCCATGCCCAGCATACACAGAGAACTACACTGCTATGGCACAGCACTACTAACTGCCTGCCTTCCTGCCCCTACACTGTTACCCCGCGGTGCAGCCACAGGACAGTGGCTACATTGCCCGTGTCTGCCCCGCAACACGTTGTTCCTGCCATGGAGGTTTCCCACAGCCGGGTGCAGTTAATAAATACAGGGACCCAAAGATATGTGGCATCGCAGAATAAAAACGGACGTGGTACAGGTAGGCTTTTTAAAATTTATTTATTAGTTTTCACTTTTATATAGCGCAAACTTTACCTGCAGGTATCAGAGCGCTTTAAATCAGCATGTTTGTAACAAGCAAGACTAGCTCTCTATATTACTGCCAACTTTGCTTCGCATAAGCAACAGCTAACCATTCACAAACAATGTTTATATACCAATTTCAAATAAAAATAAATAAATTAATGCAAAGCATTGTCATTTACAATGCCAGTAACTCAAACTTTAATGCTGTGAGACCTATTGCATTGTAAATGCTTGTATGCCCTGGTGGGGGTCTGTAAAGCGTGTCCGCCCACGGTTCACGCTTACAAGCGTTTTTGTCTGCTGCACGATTTTCCATTATAAACACGCAGGGAGGCAGCAGCCCGGTCAGGTTTCTGAGGGCTGTAGCGCATTTAAGAGTTGGTGCAAACCTATTTGCGGGCCTCGAGGCCTCCCAAAAGTTGGCAGTCCTTTGGTCTGCCTAAAATACGGGTTGGTTGTCCAAGCCTGATATTTACAGCGCAAAGCACATTCTAAAAGGGAAATTATCATTCCCTTTCCTTTGGTTGCTTTTTATATTCACTTTGTTTCTCTCACCCATATTGTTGTAATGGAGTCCCAAACTGAGTATTATGAGGAAGAGGTCTAGGGTTACTTACCTTTGGATGGCGACTTCTACTAGGCTGTGGACTCTTCCATCTATAGGGTGGTGAATGAGGTGGGTGGCCCTATGGAGCAAAACCTTTCAGATAGGATTATCCAAAAATGTGCAAAATTGGCAAAAGTGCACGCAGACCTTCCTGCGCCCCCAGTTGAACTGACTGGGGAAGGCCCCCACCATCCAAGAAGCAGTGCACCGAAGGGGTGGATAAGGATGCATTTGCATGCCTAAAAAGCGTTTTCCTGGAAACGGTATCACAAACACCCCTGCCCCCCCACGGCAACCAATCCTTAGGGCACCCCAGATCCAGCTTCCCCAGAGACTGACAATGACGACCTCCAAGGGGATATGGATGATGAGGCGGGCCCCTCACAGCCTTGGCACCTGGCTGTCTCTCCGCCCACCACGCCGGAGGATGATTCTGGTATGTTGAGTCCTGATGAGATCATGCACCCATGGTCTGCGGCCTGAGTTCCGGGCGACAAGGTCGCCAAATTTGTCGCGGGCTGTCTCCATAAGCCCCTAAGGGCAGAGTGCCCAAGAAGGACAAAATTGCTTGTTGCCAGAATTGGATTCTAAAATGGCCACCTTTCTGGCCAAATACATGAAAGATCTGCGGAAGGGTTTAGATAGATCCCGGCGATCTTGTCAGGACAAGCTCCTTAACGCCATTGGTCCTATGACGAAAATCTTGGACATGGCATCTCCCCAGAAGTCCTTTCCAATTGGGCCCAACGGGCCATCATTTTTATGGGCAATGCTAATTGTGCCCTTTGTTATGTTGTTATGGTTATGTTATGGATTCTTATATAGCGCATGACTCACCCAGGGGCATCTCAGCGCTTTACCAGTGGGAATCCAGAAACGAGGAAACAGAGAGAGTGCTGTATTATGAAGAGGCTAGCTTAGAACAAGAATGTTTTTAATTGTTTCCTAAAAGACATATAAGTGCTGGATTTTCGCAGGCCACTGGTAGCGAATTCCAGTATTTAGGGGCTATGTACGAAAAAGCTCTGCCCCCTGTGCGGGTTATCCGAATACGTGGAATCTTCAAGAGAGCTAAAGCATTAGGGGCCAGATGTGGGTGGTCATTTACCAGCCGGTAACAGCCGATTTCGTCCATTACCGACCGGTAAATGGGTTTTTGGGATGTAGGGTCCAGTTTTACTGATTCTGTAAATTTACCGAATCAGTAAATTTATCGAATCGGTAAAATACGGAATCGGTATTTTTACCGATTCGGTAACTCCTAGATGTAGGTGGGACTCTTCAGAGTCCCAAAGGCCTTTCAGAATTGGTATTTTACCACCAAATCCAATTGGGTGGTAAAATATCGAATCCAGGTGTGTATGCACATGTGTGCATGCACACCTATGCCATGTGACATACAGACACGCCCTTAGGGCATGTCTGTGTGCCACATGGCACACATGCCTTTATTTGGGGTGCTAGAGGGTGTCAAAGTGACACCCCCTGCACCCTTGCTGGAATCGGTATTTACCGAATCGGTAAATACCGATCCGGTAATGCCCATTGATTCCTATGGGCTTCAATGCCCATAGGAATCAATGGGCTTTACCGAATCGGTATTTACAGAATCGGTAAATACCGAATCTTAACAATTCGGTATTTACAGATTCTGTAATACCTACATCCCCCACCCCCTCCCCTCTATTTTATCACTTCTTAAATACCGAATCGGTAAAATTCGGTATTTAAGAAGTGTTAAAATATAATTACCTACATCTAGGCCTAGATCTTAAATTGCATTCATGTGATTGTTTGGAAAGTTTATTTTGGAGGTAGGATGGTCCCTCCCTTTTAAGTGCTTTAAAGGAGAGACAGCATATCTTAAACAAAGATCTTTTTTGCACCGGAAGCCAGTGCAGTTGTCTGAGCAAGAGGAGGGATGGGGATCCAGGAGGGCAGTTTCAAACCATTCTGGCGGCGGTGTTCTGTATTACCTGTAATTTTGCCAGAGTGGTAACGCCTACTTCAGCCAACAGGGCGTTTCCGTAATCTAACCTGCTCACTACCATTGCCTGCACTACAGTTCTACGGTGTTCCAATGGTAGATAGGGAATAATTCTACGTAGTAGATGCAGGTTATAGTAACAGGACCCTGCAATATTTTTTACATTGTCTTTCATGTTAAGCATAACATCCAGCTGGATTCCTAGGCTTTTTACTGAAGAGGACGGCGTTGGGGCTTCACCCAATTGGGGGGGCCACCAATCAGGAGTCCAAAAGTGGGCGTCCTTACCTAAGAGCATGAGCTCCGTTTTTTCCGGGTTGAACTGCAGACACCGCTCCTTCATCCAGTTTGCGATTGCTAGCATACCGCCCGAAAAGCGTAGTTTCTCGTCAGTGATATTTTTACCTATAAAAAATAGTAGCTGTGTGTCATCAGCGTACAAGACTATCTCGAAGCCGAAGGATTGGACAATCTTGGCCAGGGGGGCCAAGTATAAAGTAAAGAGGGTGGGGCTGAGGCAAGACGCCCTGGGGCACCCCTTTGTCCAACAGGAATTTATTTTTTGATACGAATGGTCCAGGTGTAGTGGTTTGCCATCTGTCCATTAAGAAATTCCTCAGCCACTGTAAGGCTATGCCACTGATGCCACACTCAATCAGTCTCTCCGCTAGCTGCTGATGGGATATCGTGTCAAAAGCTGCGGAGAGATCTAAGAGGATCAGGATCGAAGATCCTCCGGCATCGAGGGTGCATCTCAGCGAGTCAGTAACAGCCAAAATGGCTGTTTCTGTGCTGAAGCCGGTGCGGAAGCCCGACTGGGAGGGATCTAGTATGTCATTGGATTCCAGATACTGACTGAGTTGTGTATTTATTGTGGAGGGTTACGGTATGCGAATTGTGTCGTATGCGGACGACACACAGCTGGTCATCTCCCTGTCGCGGGCACCCGACATTGCGGCGTCCAACTTCAGTGCTTGCATGCAGGAGCTTGCCTCCTGGATGTCCATCAACTGCCTGAAGTTGAATGGCAGCAAGACTGAGGCGCTCATGGTGGGGGGGGCCCGTCTGTGTGGTCCTCGGCATGGTGGCCGTTCTGCCTAGGAACGACTCCCGCACCCTGTCAGCAGGCTAAAAACCTAGGGGTGTGGATCGATTCGGACCTGACTTTTGCACCACAGATAGGTCGTGTGGTTGGGGTGTGCTTTGGCATCCTTAAAGGTTTGTGGAAGATCTTGGACCTACTTCCTACTGAGGCCAGGCGGACGCTGGTGCACGCCCTTGTTACCTCGCGACTAGACTACGGCAACCTTTTATATTTAGGTGCCACGGTTAGGAGTTTGGATCGTCTGCAGGTGCTACAGAATGCCGCGGCCCGGTTGATCTTGAGGCTTCCCAGAAGAGCTGCCTCTAAGGCCGCCTTGAAAGCTCTCCACTGGCTCCCAGTTAGGAAAAGGATTATGTTCAAGGCTCTCTGCACATGTTACCGCATTATTGGGGGCAAGGCACCTAGGCCCCTACAGAGCCTTGTTGCACCATATAGGCCTGTGCGGTCGCTCAGATCCTCTGGAACTGGCCTGTTAACGATTCCTAAAATCAACAAGGCCCGGATGGGGGGTAGGTCTTTCAGGTTCCTAGCTTCTAAGAGCTGGAATAATCTCCCGCTGGAGCTTCGTCTGGATCCCTCAGAGGCCAGGTTCAGAGCTAATCTTAAAACATTTCTGCTCCTACAGTAACTCTTACCTGAGCATAGGGAGGGTACTTGTCGCTGACACTCACCATAGCGCGGGGACACGCCGGTGTGCGTAACCAGGCGCTCTATAAGCTTCCATATTATTATTATTATTATTATTATTATTATTATTATTATTATTATTCCAGCAGTTTCCCCAGTAGGGGTAACAGGGATATTGGCTGTAATTACTTAACCCCTGGGGATCTGCTGATGGCTTTTTTAGGATGGGCCGAACAGAGGCCTCTTTACAGGGGCTTGGAATAAGGCCGGTAGAAATAGAGGCATTGAGCATGTTTTGGATAATGGGAGCGCAAGTTGGAGACAGAAGAGCCATAACACTAGGTGGACATAGGTCCATTGGTGAGCCGGATTTTGCTGTTAGCAATAGATTATTTGTATCAGCAAGTGAAATGGGCTTGAACTGGTTGAGAGCACCTACAATAGAAATGGGAGAGTTATCCAAATTAATGTTTGAACAGGAACAACAGGAGTTGTTGGTGATGGTGGCAGGAAAGTTAACATAGATTTTGGCAATTTTGTCGTAAAAAAATGTGCTATAGAGTCACATAATATTTGGGATTCAGGCGGTGTTTGTTTGCATACTAAAGGAGAGGAGAAATCTTTGACAATGTCAAATAAAGCTTTAGTGGAATTTCTAGATTGTTCGATTTGATTATGTAGATATGAGCATCGGGCGGTCTTTATTGATTGATGATAGTGGGATAGGGATGCTTTATAGAGTTTCCTATCCTCGGGTGATTTTTTCTTTCTCCATCTGCTCTCATGTGCTTTGCACGTGGATTTTAGGGTTTTCAATTCACCCGAGTACCAGGGAGCCGAAAGTCGCCTCAATGAGGGATTGACATTTTTTAATGGAATCACTATATCAAATGTTTTTGTTAAGGCTGAATTAAAGCTAGATAACATAGCTGAGGGATCTTGGTCATTCAGCTCAATATTGGGGGAGAATTGGATAAATGTTTCGTTAAAATTGTCCAGAGTTAGGTTGTGCCATGGCCTTTTGTCTTTCCCGTGTTTATATGTAGGATTAGTCCTATATTTTGGTCCTGATTGAAGCAAAAGGGAAAATTGAATCATGTAGTGGTCTGACCAGATAACGGGAAGCGGCTGCGATATTCTCAGTTGTTTTGAGCCGGTAAAAATGAGGTCCAGGGTATGGCCAGCCGTATGTGTTGGTCCAGACACCATCTGTTTAAGTCCAATATCGCTCAGATTCGAGAAGAGCCTCATTACATCTGGGTTTTTCACATCCTCTCCATAAAAATTAAAGTCTCCCAAAAGGATAATATTGCTGGAAGCCACTGCCTGCATGGCAATGAGTTCTGTCAGGGCCGTGGAGAAATTAGATTTGGATTTGGGACCAGGTGGTCGATAATGCAAGGCCCCATCACAGGAAATTGTTGGGGACACTGACACTTTAAAGATGCCTAGCTCCATTAAATCATTGCTAATGGAGGTGATCCATTGTACTTTAAGATGGTTTTAATGCCAATTCCTATACCACCTCCTGACTTTCCCCTTCTGTCAAGTTGAATAAATTTGTAATCCGTTGGTATAGCGAGATTAATGGCCGGTATATTAATGGAATTTGGCCAGGTCTCTATAAAAAAGCATAAATCCGGGGAGAGGGTAGAGATCATGTCTTAGATCTCTATAGAGTGTTTTACAAGAGAGTGGACATTACATAAAATATGGCTAAGGTTCATCTGGTTTTGTGGGGGCTCGGTTAGTGAGTCGCTTGTGGGAAACTCCTCCTGGAGACTTTGAAAGCGGCATGAAATGCATGATACAGGACCCTCCAGCGTGGCCGGTAATGAGAGATTGCACTGACCTCCCAAGCTAGGTCCGCTGGGTATGCTGAGTCCTATTTCACGCAGGGCTGCTCCTGAATAAGTATAGAACTTAGGAGCTTGATCTCTCCTAGTAGTCAGGGCAGGTTCTCCCGCCTCCTGTTGCGTTCTGGCGTGGATGAGCACAGACGGGCTTGCCTTTGGCGCGCCGCCGGCACGCCTGTTGTGCCCGTCCGCTTCGCGCCCGGGCAGGTGTGCTCATTTTATAGAGGAGTAGTTAGGTCAGGTGGTGTCCCAAAAGCTAGCCCGCCGACCCTGCAACCCCCAAGATGGCGGCTCCGTGTTTGACCGGTCCTACCCCGTCTCCAAACAGCCCCGAAATCGGCTGTAAAGGAGGATAGGGTGGAGCGTGCGCAGGTGAGCAGCAAACAGTGCAATAATAGAATAAAAATCAATTCTGTGCAGGGTTTACAATTTTTAAAAGCAAGTTTTCAATTTTAAATCAACAACTAAGCGGGGTCCCGGCTTCCGCCTCAGGAATCGCCAAAGGCACTGGCGAGTGCTGTTGCTTGCGAATTATGCCTATCGGCCAGGTGGTGTCCCGACAGCTAGCCCGCCAACCCTGCACCCCCCCAAGATGGCAGCTCCATGTTTGACGCCGTCTCCAAACAGCCCCGAAATTGGCTGTAAAGGAGGATCGGGTGGAGCGTGCGCAGGTGAGCAGCAAACAGTGCAATAATAGAATAAAAATCAATGGAGCACCATTGCTCGTTGTTGATCAAGCTTGACCCTAAGCTTGGGGATTTGACCTCCTCAGACATGGGGGCAGTGGCCCAAGGGGGCCTTTTTGGCGACACTTTTGTTAAATTCGGTGCAACATTTACTTTGCTGAACAACGCCCAGTCCAATATTAAAAGGATCTTCAACCAATGGGTTTTCCAAGGGGCTTGACGAGCCAGGGGCTGCTCGCTCAGCCTTGGTTTCCATTAGAATCCCCCAAAGGGACAAGGCTCTGGTCGCGGGTAGTATAACTCCACTGCAAAACCACCAATTTTTATCCAACACGAGGCCAACGCTTCAGAGGCCGTAAAGGTTTTAAGAACAATACCGGTGGAGGAAATACCAGCGGTAAGTGTTCTTCCAGCAACCCACGTTGCCATCGGGGGTCGATTAGCGGCATTTCGGGATGTTTGGGACCATTACTCCAGACGCAAGTGTCTTACAGACCAGTCAAGGTTTTCATATAGAGTTTTACGAGAACTCTCTGCAAGAGTTCTCTCCTCTGCCAATATCATTCTTCACTTCACACGAGGCACAGTTGATCGACGAGTTTTCCGAATTGCTCCTCAAAGGAGTCATTTGGCGATCAACTTTGCATGTTCATGGTTTCCTCAGCAGCATCTTTTTGGTGGACAAGTCTGATGGGGGATGGGGTCCGGTTATCAACCTCAAAGAGTTCAACGGGTGGTTGGTTTACCGCCATTTCAAGAAGGAGCGAATCCATCTGCTCCGAGACGTCCTTCTTCCTTCTGACTGGATGGTGCGGTTAGATCTAAAGGATGCCTATCTGGTGGTTCCGATCCATCCTCCCCATCGGTGGTTCCTGCAGTTTTGTTGGAGGAATCTTATTTACCAGTTCACCTCCCTTCCATTCGGTCTTTCCTCAGCTCCTTGGTGTTTCACCAAGGCACTTCATCCGGCAGTGAAGTTCCTCAGAGCTCAGGGTATTCACATGATCGTATACTTGGAGGATCTTCTTCTTATGGCACAATGCACTTGGACCTTATTCAGACAGCTCCAGCAGACGGTCTCCCTTTTAAAAAGCCTAGGGTTCATCATCAACGAGGAGAAATCGGTTTCTCAGACCTGCTCAAACAGTGACATTTCTCGGGTTTGTAGTGGATTCCATCCAAGCGACTCTGATCCTACCATCTTGGAAAATGGCCAAGATTCGTCACAAATTGCGTCAAACGATTTCCAGACCTTACACCTACCTCCGGCAACTGGCAAGACTGGTGGGCATTCTGTCCTCATCTATTCAGGCTATCTTCCCGGGTCCCCTACATTATCGAGCACTCCAGCGCCTCAAGGCGTATCATCTTAGGAGAGGATTGTCGTACGATCATTCAGTTCCCCTCTTAGCAGAGGCCAGGGAAGAGGTTGCATGGTGGTTGTCCCATATGGAGGCGTTGAGCGGTCGGGCGATTTTTGGCTGAATTCCAGATCTTATCATAGAGTCCCTGTTAGATTTGGGGGGTCTCTAGTTGGCAGAGGTAGGTACCTTTGTCTATATAGGGACCCTGGCATCTAGTCAGGGTAAGGGGGTACACTCTTAAAATAACCCCTGCTCACCCCCTTGGTAGCTTGGCATGAGCAGACAGGCTTATCTCAGAGGCAGTGTTTAAAGCATTTGTGAACACATACAGTAACCCAGTGACAACACTACAGATGGACACCACACAAGTTGTAGTATAAAAATAAGTATTTTTATATAGACTTAACACAAGATCACAACTGACAAAAATCCACAATACTGTACTTAAAAATGGTAGCAATAGCTTAGTTCTCTTAAGTTGCAAAATGCGACACTGAGTTCAATGTACCTTAGGATGCGTAACGCTATACAACAAAAGTGTTGCTGGGAAGGTGATGCGTTGGTTCGTTACATGCAAAAACTGTGATGTGCCGGGTCCCTACTGATGCGTAGGGGATGCGTCAGTTTCTTACTGCACTTACGTGGCGATGCGACCAGCAGCGCCATGATGTGGTTAAGATCCGGTGCAATGAACAAAAATGGCATCTTCTCTCGGATGTGACACGATGCGTACACGCCCGACGGCCGTGCTGCGACTCAACGACTCTTCTGAGCCGTGCCAGGACCTGCGACACGCTTCCTGGTGATGCAGCGGCATCTGGTGCAACGTCGATCCTCTTCTCCGTCGATGCGAGGTACTTCGGCGATGATGCAACAGCTGCAGCAGTGCCAACATGCTTCTCCGTTGATGCGGCGGTGTCTGAATCGCTGCGGATACTCTTCTCCGGCGATGCGACGACAGCGGCTGCGGCAGCGACACGCTTTTTCTTCATGAGTCACGCTTCCAGCTCCTTGCAACAAGCAGTCCCTCAGAAAGCCCAGCACAACTGCAGGCATTTCCAAAGAACTATTGGGGAGCTGGCTTTTGAAGTCTGTTGTCCCAGAGACTTCAGCAGGAGGCAAGCTCTATCTCAAGCCCTTGGAGATACTTCACAAGTTGAATAAAAGTAGCACAAAGTCCTTTCTCCTCTCTTTGGCAGTCAGACAATCACTTCAGGCCAATCCCTCACGCTTAGGGATAGTCTCTCCTCAGTCTTTCTGGTTTGTCTCCTCAGCAAAGGTTTCTTCTTGTTTCCTAAAAGTGATCTAAAGTTCTGGGGTCTGGGCCCCCCTTTTTATACACAGTTTATCTTTGTTCTCTGAAGGCAGATAGGCTTTTGCCTAGTGCAAACCAGTTTTGGGCAGTCCTGGAGCACTCTGTTTACATGACTCCTTCTTTCCTTTCACAGTGCAGGGCATGGACATCAGACGCACCACAGGAGGTGAAGCCCGCATTGTGGAGGGAAGGCACAGCCCTATTCGGATCCCATGTGCAACTCCTCCCACCCATCTGCATGCAGATCTCTCTATTCAGCCCTGTGCTGACTCACCCTGTCTCCTGGAATCCCCCAGCCCCTGTCACTCAAACTCTAGACAAGGAATACACAACCTAGCAGAGGGAGGCTTAGGTGGTTAGACAAGAAAATACATACTTTCTAAAAGTGGTATTTTCAAACACAGAATGTTAAAACCAACTTCACTAAAAGATGTATTTTATCATTCTGAGTACAGGCATACTAAACTCGAATTTCTACCTAGTTCCCTGGGTCAGTTAGGACTATAAGATGTAATAATCAAACTGCCCATTCTGGCCTATGGGGAACAGGTAGCCTTGCAATAGTGAAAAATGGAAAAGGCTGTAATTCAGTATTAGGATATGTCACACACAGCAGGGCTTGCCCAACCTTTTACCTAAAATGCACCCTGCCATTGGACCTACCATAGGGGTGTCTAACATGCAGAAAAGGGAAGGTTTAGGGACTGGCAAGTGGGTACACTTGCCCAGTCAACATGCAGTATCAGACTGCACACAGGCTATGAAATGGCAGGCCTGAGACACACTTTACAGGCGGCTTCTGTGGGTGGCACAACTAGTGCTGCAAGCCCACCAGCAGCATTTGATTTACAGGCCCTGGGCACACGTGGTGCACTGTACTAGGGTCTGACAAGTAAATCGAATGACCCAATCATGGAGTCACTAATCCATTACAACAGTTTACAATAGGGAGAGCATATGCACTTTAGCACTGATCAGCAGTGGTAAAGTGCCCAGAGTCATAAAACCAACAAAAACAGGTCAGACAAAATACAGGAGGAAGGCAAAAAGTTCTGGGATGACCCTGCAAAAAGGGCCACGTCCAACACAACCCCCTTCCAGCCAAAACACTGGCTAGACCAATCACTACATTGATGGGATTCCCTGCTTTGGGTGATGGAACATGGACCCTGGCCCGCAACAGCAAGGGCATGTTCCAGTTCTACGCCAATCTGAACCTTTTTGGATCCCTCTGTCCATAATCTCAGGACCACCAAACTAACACATTGGGAACCCTTCTTCTCACCTGTGGACACCATCTGTGCATCACCTAACATTAGCTTGCTCACAGGTGTGTCCCAACAGACAGACAACAAGCCACAGTGGCCACTGACAGTGGTCAGTGATGAGACCCAGGCCTTATGCCTCTCAGAGCTCTCAAACCTCGGTGGCGTCAGAGAGCGGGGGCAGTAGCCCCAGGTGCTTGGCACCCTTTGTCTACTCTTCCTCCTGTCAGGTCAGGTATGACATCCTGAAACTGACCCACCAGCCCCAGGCCTGTACTCAACGGCAGGACCAGAGACTGGGGTGGGCTCTTCCACACCCGGTCCTCCTCCTTCGGGTTCTGTACCCTCCCACCTGGAGCGGTACCCCCTTACAGAATTGTTAGGGTGCCTGTAGCAGTTGTCCTGCACAATTCACCCACCAGTTCAGGGGTTCTATCCTACAACTGGGCTTCCAGGTCAGGGGGACACCCTGAACCTGGCCCTCCAACCTAGGGTCTAAAACCTCGGGTTGAACCAGGGTCAGAGGCGAGGACTCCCTCTGCACCCCCTTCCAGAGGGCTGTACCCTCCCACCTGGAGTGGTACACCTATAAGACCAACCGGTCAGGACACTGTTTACAGTTGTCCCTCCCCCCAGGTCAGACAACACCTGAACCTGGCTCTCCAACCCAGGATCTGTACCCAGTGGTTGAACACTTGTCTGGCGCACCAGGACTACCGTGAGGGTAACACATAACTCATGTGTTGTGTGATAGTCTGCCTGGCGCAGATCTCCCGGCCCCTGTCCATCTGACAGTGTGTGAAGATACACAGGACAGAAGTGGTGTCACCATGGCCATGTAATGGTGATGCAGCCCTTTTGGCTGGCCCCTGACCCACTGGTTCTTCCACTGGAGACTCTTTCCCACTCTCACCCCTCAGTCTGGACTTCTGCACGCTCCACTTAGGAGTAGTACTGCCAGACACCAGAACTGAGTGAGACTGCTTACAGACACTCCCAGTTCACCAGATACTAGTGGATCCCCCTCAATGGGCGGCCCATCAGGACAGCCTAGGCTCCTTACCTCGTGTTCTCTTAAAAAACCATCCAGTCCCAGAGACTGGGTTTCGGGCACCTTGGGACACGCAGCCCCGCACTCACTCCTTCTCCATTGAGACAGGACGTGAGTCCCTATACCCCTCCCACTACACTGGGACCTAGCTGAGCTTCACTGAACCTCTTCCAGAGTGGGGTGGTGTGGCTCACTGGTTAGAGGCGGCAGACCCGTAAGCAGAGAACGGCCCGGGACCAGGGTTCAATTCTCGACCCGGCAGGGTCGTGGACCAGGGTCAACGGACTCGATAATTCTCGCCTCGGTGCCCACTCTAACCAGGGAACACACTCAGCAACTCTGGGCATTAAGCTTGCCTCCTCTCTACAACGGCCCCCCACAGACGCCGGGGATGCCTGGTTTCACCATGGAGATACCCAGAAAGGGTCCATCTCACAGGGAAAACCAGGACGGGTTCCCCAGCGGTCTTCAGCGCCAGGACACTCCGATGGAGTCACAGTGCGCTTTACAAGTACACACACATTTACATTTACATTTATATTCCCCCACTCTGGGCTTGAAGATACCTGAGCCAGTCCTCTGAGGGTCACTCCCCAATGCCTCTCCAGACCCTCTGGAATCCACCAAAAGGTCTGCCTCAAATGTGAGCTCCCTGGGGTCAGAGAACTCACTCTCCAACAGGTGTTGGCATAGCTCTGGAAAACAGGGACTTACAATATGCTCTCCCACAACTGGTCACACAGCCCCCTACAAGGGTTAACCAAACTATCCTTCACCTCACCATCCAGTGCCTCACATACATACCCCACACCACTCTCCTGAGATTGGCAAGACAGCATCTGACAGTCTCTGTCACTCAATGTGAGAAAGTAGATCTATATGTACTGGACCAAAGTAAGGTACAATGTGTATAGAGTCCACCATCCCCAGAGGTATAACAGAGGTTGAAGTCAGGTGTGACCTTACTCTCTAAAGTGGTAGCTTGGTCGAGCAGTAAGGCAGTACCAGAGGACAGTGTAAAGCATTTGTTGTACACATTCAGTCAGCAAAAGGTTTTACACACTCAAGAACTGAACTCTAGGCCAATTGTTTTTATATCAAAATATATAGTTGTTTTATTTTTAGAACCAACAGGTATCCAAAATATACTTTTCTCAATATGAGCACTCTCAGGTAATTACTTTGCAAAGAGGCAATAAACTTTGTAAACACAATAGGTACAGTGGTTGCAGTAGGCAACACAATTCTAAACACAATTTAACATTGAGCTCAATGGGTTTTTGTACATAAATGCAGCTGATTACTTTAAAGATTACTTTTGTAACTCCAGGACTGGATCCTAGATTCAGTCCTGGGGTCTAAGCTGAAAACAGTTTAGTAAAAACGTTTTAGTTATTGCAATGATTTTTAAAGAATAAAAAGGTATTTTAAAAGTTCACACTTCGAAACTTTTCAGTGCAAATCTAGCAATGTTATCCAATAAGAGAACATTCAGGTTACAGGTACAGTACGTTCTCGTTACTTTTGTAATCCAGTACTGGGCCCCTAGGTCCAACACTGGGATCTCTAGTTAAGACAAGTAAGTAATTACGTTTCAGTAGTTGGTACTATTTTTGAGGAATATTTCAAGTTTTCAATAGTAGACAGAAGAAATTTCATAGAAAAGCAGACAATGGATTCCTATGGAGAAAATTCAGGTTACAGGTACAGTACTTTCTCGTTACTTTTGTAATCCAGTACTGGGTTCCTAGGTCCAGCACTGGGATCTTTACTTAAGACAGGTAAGCAATAACGTTTCAGTAGTTGGTACTATTTTTGTTTTTTGAAAACCTTTATTGTTCATTTCAATAACATTACAGACATGGGCCTACAACCACAGGGGCCGGCCGGTAATCAAAAATAGGAGAGATATGCCACAGCTATTCTGCCGTCATCCCTGAGGTCCGGCAGCGATTCAGGATAAAGTTCGTATTAAATGCAGAATGAAGTCACAGAATTAGATGAAGGTTTTATTTTTTAATTTAACTAAATAAACGTATCGGGTGTCACACAGTCAAAATACTAATACAGTGGCTAGGCAGAGCAACAGGATATGTAGATCAGGAACAGCTATAGTTGAGACACAGGCGTTAAAGCATACTATCCAGGATATAAAACCATACAACACACAGTCTACATCAAGCGCCAGCCCTCAGAGCCCGCCTACCCACAGATCAGGATAATGAAGAAAAAACAAGAGCACCCGATACGATACACAATACAATCAGAACGTTTCGCCAACTATACTAAGAAAAGGAAGAAAAGGAAAGGGAGAAAAAAGCCATAGAAACAAAATAAAGGCAAAACAACCCCCCCCCCCTCCAGCCACCCACCCTGCACCCCTGCAGTTGGCTACAGCCTAACCCCCCTAGCAGCGTGTCTGTCGCCCCGAATAACTAAAACCATAAAAGTAGGAAAAAGTGGAGGAGGAGAAAGCGTAGAAGCAGCCGGTCTCCTTCTCCCCAGCCGGACACCAACCACCCCTACGAATAGCACAGATAATAACAGGAGATATGACAGTGGAAATACTGGAGAATCACTAAACCCCGCCCGACCTCACTTTAATACTAGATCCAAGTCCCATGTCCAGCAAGGCCCCAAAGTCAAACCCATCGAAGCAGTCTCATCCCTGGCCCTTCCGATCCTGCACGCAAACACCATCCAGCAGCAGCACCGCAGTCATTGTACATCCAGGATAGGAGAAGAGTACCGAGGAGGATAGTCCACAGAGAGCCCGAAAAATAAAGTCATTACCAGTATCGATCATCAACGGCCCTCTATCATCGGCACCCTGTCCAAGCGATGTTTCCTCCACAGAAGCGGCAAAGCAAACGGGGAAGGCAGGGATGTTGTAGCAGCCCAGTCGGCTCCGATGGGAAACTCCAGGATAAAGAGGCCAAGCGGAACCACCCCAGGAGACAACAATGGCGGGTGCGACAAACTCTCCGGGAAACCAAGTTCGCTACTCTTTGTCGGCACACAACACAAGGGCTGCACCAGATCATCTTGCCCTGGGCGGTCACCATCGGCCCCCCCAGACCTCACGGGAAACGTCGATACTGGTAGACGTAGTGGAAGGTCAGAGCCCGGTCCCAGACAGTCCACGTCAGGCCCATCGGAAAGCATATTATCAAGTCGAGATTCAATATGCACTTGTAGCTCCATGACGGTGGCCAGCACGGTCCGTAATGTCGGCTCTTTATTCGTCAGATCCGCCTCCGCTCTTCCGATCACAAGCATAGTGGTAGGCCCCGAGGAGCACGGTCCTCCTGGGGGAGCCATGACAGAGCGGAGCGGGTCACAACTGAGGGTGTCCGGTAGACAAAGTGGCCCTGAACCGCAGGCAAGGGCCCCTCCCCGGCGGACCCCGGTGATGTCAAACCGGGTCCCCGGGCCAGGAGTCCCAGAACTTCAACAACCGCTCAGGTCAATTGTCTGACGACATCAAGGAAACTACATATATCGCCATCAAAATTAGATCTGGAGACTTCCACTGCTGAGACCGGACCCTGTCGTAGGCACACGGCCGATGTTGTTCAACTACGTCCCGGCTGGGCTTAAACTCGAGGCCCCGGCTTACAAGCTGTGTTAGGCCCGGATCAAGAAGACGACATAACTCCATCAATTCTGGCTACAAAAGTCTGGGGATTGAACAAAACGATTCAGCAAGGCTTCATCTCCCTGGAGGTCGGGCGTGATTTCAGGATAGGTTGCAGCATCATCCGGCTGGAAACGGAGGTCGGCGGAGCCGGGCGCCTATGCGGCCATCTTGGTTGGTGACGTAGCTCCTCCAGTTGGTGCGATATTTAAGGAATATTTCAAGTTTTCAAAAAAAGACATAAGAAATTTCATAGAAAAGCAGACAATGGATTCCTATGGAGAAAATTCAGGTTACAGGTACAGTACGTTCTCGTTACTTTTGTAATCCAGTACTGGGCTCCTAGGTCCAGCACTGGGATCTTTACTTAAGACAGGTAAGTAATTACGTTTCAGTAGTTGGTACGATTTTTAAGGAATATTTCAAGTTTTCAAAAATAGACAGAAGAAATTTCATAGAAAAGCAGACAATGGATTCCTGTGGAGAAAATTCAGGTTACTGGTAAACCCAGTTAGGATTACTTTTGCGGTTCAGTACTGGGCTACAATGTACTGGGCTTTTCTCCAGATCACATGTGAGTACATCGGAATTCGGTATTCGGCTGATTTTATAGGAATATTTTAGAGTTTCAAAACTTCACACTTAGAAGATTTTTTGAGTCAAACCAGTCAATGTTATCCTACGGCAGGTAAGTGAGTTATCGGTTTCCAGGTGAGTACTCGACTGGTGAAGTTAAGGTTCTGGGCATAGACTCAGGGGTCCCCCAGGGTCAGGTAGGTACAGTTGGTACACCCTCAGCGGCACAGGGGCAGCCAGGTGTAGAGGTAGTTAGGCCCAATGTTATCCAAGGAAAGGCAGGGGTGCTTCGGTTGGGGGCTGCTGGCTAGCAGGCCATGCGGCTGTGGGAGCTGGGCTCCTGGTCACTTGCTCAGGGCAAATGGGGAAGCAGAATAGGACAAAGGTTGCAATGCCAGAGGCACTCAGGAAGCTGGGTGCAGGGTGCTTTTGAGCCGCCGGGCGATCAATGCTATTCAATGGAGATCTTGAAAAGGGAACAAAGGCTGCAGGCTCGGGAACGGAGGATCTTCAGGAGCGACCAACACTTCGAGGGGTAAGTTGGGATCTTGGAGGATAGGTAGGCACCCAGAAATTGGGCACAGGGTGCCGTGGGGCGCCGGGTGCAGGGGTGTGTGTTTTGAGGTTGGGAAATCTTAGCCCCGGCTGGTCGCAGTTGGAGGTGTCCCTTGTCCTGAGCCTGGAGGTGTCATCGGGGTCATCGAGGAGGGTCCTTGGGCACTGGATTCCCAGTCAGAATCACCGGGGGGACATCCTCAGGGTCTTGATTCACTCCAGCACAGGCCAAGATTGGTGGGTGCAGAGTGTGCAGAGTTCGCGGTTCCGGCTGATGCCAGGGCTTGTTACTTGCTTTGAGCAGTACCACTGTTCGTGGAAGACCCTGGTAGTCAGAGTCACAAGGCAGTCAGGTCCTCCTGGGTTTTTGAGGTTGCTGAGCACTGGAGACGCCGAGGTTTAGCAGGAGCAGGTTCGAGGGACCACAGGCCGGTAGGGCTGGGGCAAATCAGTTGGTGTCTTCCTCTCTTAAGCAGCTGCACGGCAGGTCTTCTTGTTCCTTGTTCTTCTTTATTGTTTCGGAATCTGGATCTAGGGAATACTAAATTTAGGGGCGTTATAGGTAGGGCAAGGGCAGGGACCAATGGGTCCCTGTCCTGGGGTGGGTACCCCAGTAGCCTGCCCCTCTCTTGTGGGAGGGGGGCAGGAGCCTAGCTGTGATTGGGCAGGGCTCCCCATCTTCAAGATGGCCAGAGCCCGGGGTCGTACATCACCTCGCCTCTCCCACCTGAAGGGTGGAATTGAAACAGGCTGGCACGCCCCCCTTTCTGACATAGGGTTTCCCGCCAGTCTCCCCTCCAGAATGGGGGTCAGAATGGGTGGGGGCCAGTTGCTGAGTACAGCAAGTGGTCTGGAGAAGCTCACAAAGGCGGAATGCCTTTGAAGCTTCCCCTGCCCATCCTAGGGGAGGAGACTTGGCACCTCGTCCCAGGATGTGCATTGTTGCAGGCCCAGGAGAGCGGGAGCTCTCCACCCAGGGGTCCAGCAACATGTCTGCTGTGTGGCAGCCTAGGCAGCTTCTCAGACAAGACGTGGATTGTAGGTTAGGTTACAGGGGGCATCTCTAAGATGCTCTCTGTAGTGCATTTTACATTAAATTCCACTGTTACATTTCTATCTAGGACCCTAATTCGATATTCCCGATTCATGCCCTTATGTGGTTATAATAAATAGTATCCTTATAAAGGCATAAGAATCATATCCATATTTACTAATAGCACACTCAGTCCAAAGCAAGGCTACTCCCATAGACTACTAGAAAGCACAACGCGTTCTTTACACAAACCAAGCCTCCAGCAGTCCGGGAAAACCCCCTGCTTTTGTTTTGATTTGCAAAAGAACTCCTGGAGTCCAGAAAGAACTGTTAGTTCTTAGTGACGTCTTATGTCCAACCTTACGTCAAACCCGGCACCTTTCAGGTATAAATATACCAATGTTGCCTTAAGCAAACACACTGTGGTGTGGAGCAGAGCGGTTATCTACTTATCCGAAGCCCAGCTGATGCGAGAGCTGAAGGAACCCACCCCTCCCCTTTGACGCGCTGGAGAAGCTTCCTTTTTTCACTCCGAGAAATCCAGCTCCGGTGTTCCCAAGTCACCCTCGCGGGTTGCTGGGAGATCGAGTCCTGAGAAGCGAGATACAAGACATCCTTCATTCTATAACCAAGGTACGGAGCTGATTAAAACCTTAGAGAGAATTCTTGATTCCGATACTTGGTAAAAAAAACTAACTTAACTTAAAACTGCATCTTACTTACTCCTTCCCACATATTAGGCTTAGGTCAGGTACACTGGGGTAGGCGTATCTTAGAAGCACCAGTTGAGTTTGTTAGTCAATGTTTTAATGTATGTATATATTTTATCCATTTTAAAGTATCATATGGCTAAGAAATCATATCAATGCTTTTACAGAATTATTTCATAATACTACTTTTACTGTACGCACTTTACTTTATGATAAGTATTGCAATTATGGCAATTCATTTCTCTTGCATGAGAAAGAAGACTGCTCAATAAAATAACACCTTTTATTGAAAACGCCCGTCTCTGTCTTTCTCTGCACTCTGGTGAAACTAAGCATGCACGATTGACTGAGTGAAATAGCTGCCTATTGTTTTCACACGACTCTAGAGATACGCTCTTTATTCTGAGGGAGCAAAGTTGTCATGTTTATGCAGTTGTCAGAAGCTGAATCCCTTCTTGTCTAATCAGGGAAGTTCACTCCTCCCTGTTCATTTGAGAAAGTTTCTAGTGACCTCTGAGCTAGCTGGCAAACCTAAATTAAGTCTAACATAGTCAGTAGAGACCTAGATGACCTCAGTCCTACGTCTACACTGCTGTTTATGTTATTCCAATGCGCAGAGCCTATTGGGAAAATAGGAACTACACTACATGGCGCCCAACGTTTGGTAAGGCAATAATCTAACGCAAGACACTAGAGTAACTCAGTCGTGCATTTCACACAGACCCCTTTCTCCCGTAAAAACTCCAATAGAAGTCTGGAGTGGGTGAAAGGTTAATATCCGCCGGAACTTAGTAGGATGAGAATCCTATGTATAAGTTTTTGGTTGAGTCAACGATGAAGGATACAGTGTTCCAAAATATTGTGCACCTAATCTTTGTTTCCTTGAAACTTGATCTGCAACAAAACTTTCTGTCACTAAAATGGGAGAAAGTGAAGACAAAAGGGAGCAAGCTAGAATAGCAGCTCATCTCATAGCGGACGACACACTTGTCCAAGGAAACGACCCGGATGCAATACTCATCCCGGTAAATATAAGGAAAACCATAACTATAAAACTTATAGAAAATGGATTAACAGCAAGAGGATGTACAGTTGTATTTGTGGTAGAGGCACATGAGTTTCGGCAGACAGAAGTATTCTATACCTGGATAAACTTTCCAGTAGCACATCCTGTAACACATGAGTTCCACTACTACAAAATAGCGGAAGCTCCAGAGGAATACTCTCCTTTCGAGGAAGTTGAAATTCCACTAACATATCAAGAGCACCTGCTCTTATTTAAAGGCGCCCTAAAACATAAAAATCACATCACCAGGCTCGGTCCACTAGGTAGACCAGGGGCCACGTGGCCGGTTCTAGCCAGCTACGCACCACACCCAGACATTGAAGCAATGTCAGCCATAGAACTTTTAGTTCAGTTAAAACAACTAATTAAAATACATAGACAATTGGTCTAATATGTCATGCGGACTTCAACAGTCCAACCTGCAATTAAACTTCCACAAAACACCCCTCATCAGGGGAACACAAACAAGATTACACCACAGAAGATACAATCGTGTCTTGGTAAAACACCCGTGAAACGGGAACAAATTCCATTCTGGTTAGCTCAAAAAACCACCCAAATAGAGGCAGTATTTCCTGATACTACCCCACACGAAAAACACAGAATTCTGACTATCTGCCTCCCAATGGGGATCGTACCACATGTAGAGGACTGTGACACTTGGGGCACAGTCTTTGCTTCTATCTACACAAAAACACATGGTGTTCTGTCTATGGCGGTTATACAAGATGTCTTAAGACAGATTCAAAATGAATACGGTCCAGAACCTGCTTTAACTCTGGGTATGAAATTACTGAAGGACTTTAAGCAGGTCTCAGCTATATTATTAGCCAACATAAAAGGAGAAGCAGCATGTGTGGCAATCCGCCAAAAATTAAAGGAAACAGATATAACAGACTAACCTTTTGAGCTTGCTAAAATAATTGAAAAATCCTATTAGGCAGAGATAGTTTAGGTGGTAAACCAGTAAAACCACAACAAACTGAAAATCCTGAAAAAACATTTATTAAAAATAATCTAAATACTCCAAAAAAGAGTTGGGATGGTAATAAACAAACCACTCCCAGAGAAAAACTATTCCAGTCCAGAGGAAGGTCTCCTCAACGGAGAGAAAGATCTCCTGGCCGAGGAGGCAAGTCTCCCCAAAGGGAACCCTCTGAAAAAAGATATAATCATTCAGCTAGATTCATCAACGTAATATCGGCTCGCAAAGGGCCAGATTCTGAGAATCTGGCCCTTTGCGAGTGCAATTTTTGCATTTGGGATTCATGATCCCAAATGCAAAAATCGCTATTATGGAATTCGCAAATTTGGGAGGAATTGCATTTAAGGAATCTCTATTTGATATTCCTTAAATGCAATTCATGAAACATTCAAAAATTGCGAATTCGCAATTTTGGGCCGCAATTTACCGCGAAGTCAAACCTCGTGGTAAATAGCGGAAACTTAGAAAAATGCACTTAAGTGCATTTGTCTAAGTTGCATGTTACACACACACATGTCCTTGGGACATGTGTGTGCCTAACACCAGCATCCAATATCATTTCAGGGGTGCAACAGGGTGTCCTTTGGACACCCCTGCACCCTTGAAATCGCAAACTCAACATGCGAATCGCTAATAGCGATTCGCACATTGATATGTCTTCCCATTCATTCCTATGGGCCTTTAGGCCCATAGGAATGAATGGGGAGTTATTCCTTATTTGCGATTAGCTTAGCTTAGCTAATCGCAAATAAGGAAGATGTAGGAATCGCTATAAATTTGGCGATTTCTACATGCATCCCGTTTTGCGAGTATTTAATAGCGATTCCTTAATAATCGCTATTAAGGACTCGCAAAAGAGGAGCATGATCAATCTGGGGGTTAGAGATAGGGATAAAATAAGAAAACCTGACAGATATCAAGACATTGATACACGTCCCTCTCGATCCTTCTCATTCAATCCTTCTCGATCTTCCTCACAGAAATCGGAAAGAAGAGGACGGTCAGAACACAAGGAAGAGCACGTCAAGTCCAAAGACAAAGAACCTGCTCATCAAAGTAAAAAATCTCAATTTCCCAGAAAGAAGGTAGCAAGTATTCAAATTAAACAGGCTGAGGATTCTGAGGACACAACTGAAAAACGGAGAGTGGGCCCAGACGATGCTAGACAGCGCAGCAGATGTGACCATAGCTCGCAAGATCCTGATGAATCATATGGAGACAGTGGACACGAATGAATACATTCAGGTGGAAACTGCAGACACACGAGTTAGTGTGCCCCATAAACTATATAAAATAACATTGCGTATAGAGGGAGATAAAATTAGGAAAATAAAAGGTCTCTTTTGGGAGAATCTTTCGAAAGGCAATGACATCCTGTTAGCTGAAAAAGACTGGCCACCAGAGTTTGTCAGGGAATGCCCTCATGGCGAAGAAATGATTATGCCAGCCTTCTCAAATTATATTCCAATCCATAAAAAATACACGTTTGCAGGAAAATGGGCAGTGGCCCAAGCCCCTGCATTATACAAAAATCATGTAGGATGGGATGAGGACTCACCTCACCACAAAATCCAGTTAAAAAATCAACCTACTCCAGCACAAAGGCAGTACCCAGTTAAACAAGAGGCTAAAAAGCAAGTCAGGGAGATCTTAGATCAACTTGAATATCAAGGGGTGATTGAGACATGCACCTCACAAATGAACAATCCTTTGTTTCCTGTCTCCAAGCCAGACGAGTCATATCACCTAGTTTTGGACTACAGACATTTAAACTCCTGTTGCAAAACTTTTGCAGTACAAAACTCTCACAGTGCAGCACTAATGAACAACATCGTGCACAAAAAATATAAAGCGACGTTAGATATCTCTAATGGATTCTTCTGTCAAAACATTGCACCTGAAAGCAGGTATTTGACCGCTTTCTCAATAATGGGGTCGCAAAAACAATTTTGCTGACTCCCACAGGGATTCAAGAATAGCCCAGGATTATTCTCAGCAAGGGTAACAGAATTACTACAAATATATGATGATGAGGCATTTATCATATGTCGATGACATCTATCTTACAGACGATGACCTGGAGACCCACTTGAAAAGAGTGAACACCATAATTCTTGGGTTCGCATCAGAGGGTTACAAATTCAACTTTAAAAAGTCCAGAATTGCCCAGCTAACAGTCCTATTTTTAGGATATGAGTTATCAAGTGAAGGCAAAAGCCTGGCAGACAACTTCTTAGAGAAGTGTGCAGGACTCCAAGCACCAAAATGGCTGAAAAATTTACAATCAATACTAGGCTTCCTGAATTTCGGTAGAACATACATTCTAAATTACGCAGAGAGGGTTAAACCTCTCTATGAATTAATAAAACCTGATTTTAAACCAATACATTGGACTCCAAAACACACAGAAATTTTGAGGTCATTACAGACAGACATGTTAACTAAAACAAAACTGCAAACACGCGTAAACGTACGCAACCTTGTAATCCGAGTCATCCCAGGAAGATGCGGATTCACATACCTGACCTCTAATGAGGGAGAAACTGTACCTATAGCTTACAAATCACATTTGTACACTCAAGCTGAAATGAAATTCAGTTCGACAGAAAAAATTCTGACAGCGGTTCAGACTGCTGTGGCAAAAGAAAGAGCCCTGGTACAAGGAAAATTTAAACCACTGGTCACTAAAACCCAATCTCTAGGAGATTATACAGCTCAGCGAGCTGAACTTCTTGCATTTAAGATGGCGCTTGAAAATACCGATCACGAATTCCCCACACTAATAGTGTGTGATTCATATTACTGCGTTCAATCTTACAATGAATATTTGCAGAACTAGATTCAAAACGGCTTCAAAGATGCAAAAGGTGGCACAATCAAGCATAAAACGCTTTGAGAACAAGTAGTTCTTTTGCAGAAAGAACTACAAAAGACTCATGTGATACATACACTGAGTCATCAACGTGATGGCGTTCACGTTGCAGGGAATTCATTGGCTAACAGAGCCACAGCGGAAGCGGTTCAACCGGCTTCCGTAGCCACAAAAAAGCGTTAAAAAAAACACATAGACAGAGAAACCATGCTGGCAGTAAAAGCATCGTTAAAAGGCAATTATGCAGCATTACCTCTCAACTATCCACTCAGTAATACATACATAATTGATGCAAACTCCGTTCCTTTTACACAAATCCCTGGAGTGGGGGATAGAGTAATTCCAAACACGAACCGGAGAGTTTTCTTGAGTGAAGAAGCACACATGGGACTGGGTCCAAGGCACCAAGAGATCTTGAAATCTCTAATAGAATTACAATCAGAATACTGGTGGCCGGGGATGAGCTTGCAAATGTACAGATTTGCAATGGATTGTCCAGACTGCAACAGAGATCGCAGTTGTGAACCGGACCAGACTATTGCCAGGGCACCTTTATTTGTATTTGTATTTGTATTTTGTATGTGACATTTGTAAAGTGCAACTATCGCTCCGAAAGGAGCATCTTGGCACTACAGAACTATAGTATACATTGGTGGAGTTATATGGCAGCCATGACAAAGGAATCTGATAGACTGAAGATCCAAGTTTTCAGTTGTTTTCTGAAAGCTGACTCTTGCTCTACGAGTCTGAGATCCTTGGGCATTACTGTAGGAGAGTAGGGTCTGCAATCCTATGATCACCCAGATTTTTTGCTTTTGTTTCACTGGTTTACGACTTTCTCTGGCTGTGGGCCTGCCAATCAGACCCACAGCCTGGCTGTTCTCTTTCTAAATTACGATATGTACCCTAGGTGCATTTACCAATTGGTACTGGGCCACCTTATCAGACCCCGTAACGCAGGGCATAGGTGTACCCAGGGCCGCCAGGGGCTGCAGCATGTATTATGCCACCCCTGGCTGGCCTCCTAAATTTGACACAACTGGCTGCATGACAGCTGGGGCGAAGTCGTGTAATCACACTTTGCTATAGATGTAGTAGCCCTATATCTAACCATACAATGGACACCCGAGTTCCTATCAGTCACTCCTATGGCAGGCCTTGACAATCCTGAAGGCAGAGTGCATGGGCTCGTGTGAACTGTGTTCTGGCCCGAGCCGAGCCCGGTTGCAGCCTGCGGAACCAAGACCCAATGGCTGTTCCATGATAACGCGTACCATATCGGTAACTCCGGTGTCGCGTTATCAAGGCATGTCGAGTAAGGTGTCATACGAATCGGGATGCTGCCCTCTCACCAACCCTGGCGACGAGGTTAGCATTCCGCCCTTCTAGAGGGACACGACATGTACGTAACTGTGAACCCCGGTTAAAGTTAACTAAAGCCTCAGCTCCACAAAATGGATGCTGCCACCACAGACACGAGTCTGACCTCCTGCTGCTGGGAGTCCTTCCAGCGGGGAGAGCTTGGACAAAGGGTTCCTGTCGAGGGCGGTGTTCGCACCGTCCCAGACAGGGTTTGTGTATTCTGGGTAGGTAGGGCTTTTGCGAGAAGGTGACTGCGGAGTGGCACCCCGGTGCTCACTACGCATCTGCCGGTCAGAACCAGTTCCAGGGGCGCCAGCCCTGGCCTGGGGAAAGTCCGGCAGGGGAGAGGGGTGTAACTACCCCCCTTCCTGGTCCCACCCTTAGGGCAGGACCTAGTCATGTACCCACCCCTTTCTTTAGGATAAAGGCCGGAGCGGGGACCCTTCCAAATTAGATCATCTTTGAATCAAGAACTACTTTCTACGAAAGGACACTCAAGACTCTTCTCAAGATTTCTCCCTTGTGACTAAGGAGTAGTCACCCTGCATCAGCGGGCACCAACTAAGAACTCTGCGGTTTGCTGCAAGTCCTTCCTCAAGGATCCGACGGCCCAGCTCGACGAGAACCGGCTTCCCTGGCACCTCTGACCTCTACCCACGTCATCAGCTCAGCTGTGATCTGTGGGTGCGACGAGACCTCGAGGGACCGGCCATCATCAGAACCTGCACGCTCTTAAACCAGCACGACCATTGAAGCGATTCCCTGGTGAGTGCTCTGGGGTCCGAGAAGCCCCGACCCTGAGCCGCTCCAGCACCGAAGTGCAGTCTCCCAGCATCTCCACGATCTGCGTGGGGCCCTTCTGCTCGCTGCTCAGTCCGTTGTCTGGTCACTAGCCGCTGGCTTGTGCCCTTCTGTGACGACATCCGACAATCAACACTGCTGGTCTGGTTGCGCCAGACTGGCCCTTGCTTCCATCTTTGCGAGAAGCGCCCCGGACCCTCCTGGTCCACTCAAGACGCCATCTTAGGCCCACCACGTGGCCCCGAGATCTGCCAAGGCTTGTTGCCCCATCCTGGGCCCAGCGACGCCGACAGCATCATCCTTCGTGGGACAGCTCGCACCTCCACCGTGGTCGCCGACAACGCCTCCTGGTCCGTGAGACTGCAGAGCCTAGCGTCGCCCACTCACCTGGTCGAGGTGACGGCCAACCGGTGCCATCCTGGTACCCTCTGACTACTGGCTAGTAGTACGAACTTGGTCCCCTCTGCTTTCAGGTATCAACAATCTCTGATCCAGGCTTGGATCTCTACGAACTATTCATCACTGGTCGCCGGCCAGCAACTCCTTTTCTTCCGGCTCCTGGCTCGTCAGCGAAGATCCCGACGCCTGTAAGACTTGCGCAGCCGCAGCCCTCGTGGCTAGGTAACTCGGCATTTCGGTGCCTGCATAGTCTCTTTACTCTAGGGTCCCGAGTCCCTCGCTTCCGACTTGCCTTATCGGGTCCGCCCGAGACCTTAAACTTTCCGTGCCCTCGGACACTTGTTTTAATTGTGCACTTGAAGTATTTCCCTAAGAGATTTGGTTTGTGCTTAGTACCCTGTCCTCATAAAGAGTCCAGGGCTGTTGTGAATCTTAATAAATATCCTGTTTATTTTCATAACACTTGTGTGGTGTCCTTTCACTGGGTGTTCAAGGGGTACATGTGTGGTAAACAGCTGGCTTAACACGCCCTCTAGAGTCTTTAGCCTTAGACTGCTCGTATCCACGCTACTAGGATAGCTGGTCTACAGGTTGACTTACAACCAAACACCATAAGGGTCGTTGGAACGATACATAGCGGTCGCTAGAATAGCGAACGTTGCATATCGGGCCAACTTCTCACAATTACATTCCAGGCCTTGGAGGCCAGGACAGTCAAAGTTTTTCCTCTCTTAGTTTTGTAATGGATTCTGGGTACCCCCACCAGGTTGCCCCCTGATGACCTCAGTTTTCTTGGTGGATTGTAACAAGTGAATCTTCTGACCAGATACCTCGGACCTGAGTGATTAAGAGCTCTAAATGTTATCATCAGAATTTTGAACAAGATCCTTTTATGCAAGGGTAACCAGTGTAAGTTCTTGAGGGCCTGTGTAGCTGAGGCACGTCTCGGTAGCTTCAATACCAGTCGGGCCGCAGCGTGTTGCACACTCTGAAGTTTCTTCAACGTTGCCTTTTTTGCCCCGGCCATCAATCCATTACAATAGTCTAGCCGGGAGAGAATTAAAGCAACTTCCACCGCCTTCCTAGAGTCCATTGGGAGGAAGTCAAAGAACTTCTTTACTGATTTAATAATGCCAAAGCAACTTCCTGCCACATTTCTCACATGCTGGTCAAAAGTGAGGGCGGAGTCAAATGTGACTCCAAGATTTCTGGCTGATTCAGCAGCCTGGGGCGGGATAGGAGAGCCACCTGGCCACCATTTACTGGGACAGAAATACACATTTTTCCTTAAGGGAATAATCTCTGTCTTGTTTGTGTTGCACTTTAAGTGATTTTTTTCCATCAATTGAAATACTTCAGTCAGGCAGTTCTTTAAATTCTGTTCTGCCTCGTTCGAATTCCTTTCTAGGGGCACAATTAATTGAGTGTCATCGGCGTATGAAGTGACTAAAATGCTGTATGACTCAATTAAAGCAATAAGAGGAATCATATAAATATTAAATAACTAGCAGCCCGTCCCGACGTTGTCCGGGTAGGCTTTGCGAGGTGAAAGGTATTTACCAGCATCGCGCACCCCGGACTCGGTCTGCCTGTGAAGCTCAGATACTGACGACTTCCCTTAAAAGGCGCAAAGCCGTGCTAAGTGTCATCAGGATCGGCCACGGCTGCCATTTTGCTGCAAAAGGAATATTTGAAATCATGTTATTGCCTTGCGCCGTGTGTCTGTGGAAGCAGTGGGTAGTGATACCAGCACTCCGCGTCTCCCCGCTCGGGCCCTCCCTCCAGCCCGGAGATCAGAATCACTCCCCCGTATAATAATGGTTTGAGTGGCTGTGCCTGGTTTTCACCTAGAAGAGTGTGCCTTTTGCATCTAGCGCATAAATACCCACAGTCTTGTTTAAAGGGGTTTCTCCTACTGCGGGCTGACGTGTTTTACTCTCCATGCCTGCTTTCACTTTCAAACACGGCATAACTTTACTTTAGCGGGCATAACTGTAACTTTCGGGCTGTGGCTTAAAATAGATGTTTGAGATTACATCTCTGTTACGTCAGCCATATAAACACCAAGTATAGTGAATCAACTTAAGAACAGATTGATGCATAAGACCTGCTCTGGGAGTATTCCCTTGTATCACATAGCACTTCACCCACCATCCGAGGGTCCTCCCTCACTCAGGACATGCCCTCTGCCTGATTGGGCGAACCAAGGAGGGAGCTCTCACACTGTGCACCCCACTTGGTAAGGCCCTTCAGGAGAAATGTACCTTATACCCCTACACACCGTTAGAATACACACTGGCGCAATGCATGATGGTCCTGAGCACAGCCCTCACTTTGGCCCACAAGGCGCTATATTCTACTGGAGCGACTTATATTCAGAAAAGGCTAGCCTTCTATAAACCCACCAGGGTTCTGAGATCAGAAACTCTCTCTCTTGCGGTGGTTCCAGTGGTGAAGAAGGCTCGGACTGGTGGACGCTCCTTCAAACGTCTTGCTCCCCAGCTCTGGAACACTCTCCCCCTGTCACTCCGCAGCACCGCCAATCTGCTTGCCTTTAGGAAGGGACTTAAAACCTGGTTGTTTGGTCTTTATTCTGGTGTTTCTACTCTTCCTACTGCTCCTTTTTTCTTTGTTGTGTTATGTGTTAGCTGCTGACCTGTTGGTCTGAAAGCGCCGGGACACTCCGTTGGAGTATCTGAGCGCTATACAAAACCCCCCCATAACATAACATAACATAACATCCCTATGTATTGGCACCAGTATGCCTTGTGCACAGGCCCTGCTCAGTCGTCTGTATGTATTAGTAGCAGTATGACTTGAGGACAGGCCATTACCAACTGCTGTGTGCTGCTCAGACGCCCAGTAGACACTGGTACCAATATGTAGTTTACACTGCCACTTTCAAAGGCCATACACTGCCCACTGTGCCAGGACGTACAGTTGAAGCATGTACTTTATGCAGGGCATTGACAGAGGCCAGGTCCTGGCTGCAGTGCCAGTGTATAATGACATTCTGTACTACTACCAGTATGCGTGAACAGGCCCATAAACTGTAGACACCAGTGTAGGGAGAGGGCAGCATAACAGTAAGAAATGGTTCCATTATTGTCTGCAAGTGAAGCATAAACAAAGACTGGAAAAAGTATATACGCATGGGCCCAAGGGCTGTATGTACTGTGTAGAGATAATTGTGCACTATACTTACTGGTCATAGGGTTGTGTAAACACACTGTCTGCAATAACAAACTTTCAAAATATCTGCTATTAAAATATCAAAATATCATAAATACCCACAGTCTTGTTTAAAGGGTTTCTCCTACTGCGGGCTGACGTGTTTTACTCTCCATGCCTGCTTTCACTTTCAAACACGGCATAACTTTACTTTTACTGTAACTTTCGGGCCCGCGGCTTGCTTCTAAGTGCCTTAGCGCCCCTGGCCGTGGTGCCTCTCAGAACCTTCTCCTCCCCGCGCTCCTGGCCGCTCTTACCTCTGGGCAGGTCCCATGTCCTGAAGCCATCGGCCACACGCCTCCGTCGGGTGTCGGTTCCGCGCTCCTGGCCGCGTTGTATACAGACGCCCATGACGCCGCATTTACCTAACGCCACGCCCACACGCCAAGCCGCGTTCTATCACTGTATGCATACGCCCGGACTACTTTTCCCCTAATGTTCTTCCCCCCCCCTAATGTATATGGTGTGGTGATGTATACCATTTGTCCTTCTCCTGGACCTCCCCTTTCCAACGCTGTATTGGGTGTTGTGATTGGTGGTGTACTTCTGGAGTTTACCCGCCTCAAAGGACACAGTTCTCTCTTTATAATAGTAGTATAGATTACGCTGTGCGCTAGTCTATATGTACACCCCGGGATATTAAAAAAAGAAAAACTTTATGGAATAGTTTGTTTGTTATTTTAACCCACGCCTTTGACCCTGCCCCTCACTCACTCCACCCCCACACTTCCCATACTTTTTAATGCACTTCGACCTCTGATTACATGGTAGGCGCATCCTTCGTCACAGGGCTTCTCGGCGCTAGCATCCCGCTGGTCTGCACTCCCCCGAAGCAGGCGCGTCCCTCCATGTTTATCAATCCTCGGGGGCGGTGCCAGTGAGAGCCACTTTTTTTTTTTGATTGCAAGAGTTTTTATTAAGAACATTTCCATTACAGTACAGTAGTGATGCTAGGGCAGTACATTGATTCTTGGCGCCTTCTTGGTTACATTAGGCTTACTGCTGCATAGGCTAGTTTCAGCTGTGGTTATGTAGAGCCCCAAGAAGAGGGTGGCTCACTGCTGAGCCTCCGGGGAAAATTAAGCTTTGACTGAATTCTGCAAATGCATAAAAATCACTCTTTTTATAGTTTTATGAAACCAAGGGATTGGTTTAGTGACGTAAATCCAAGAAGTCACCTCACAGTCGGTTCCGGCTCCGAGTCAAATGTTTGTTGTTAATGACACACGTCCCTCCAATTAATTAATGTGCAGCAGGATCAATGTCACCGGGGCCCAGGCTGTCCCTTTTTTTGCACCAGGGTCCCCAAGGCAGCCTCACTGTGCCTCTGCCCGTGTTCCTGGCAGCCAGGGTTTATTGCCGTCTCTTCACTGCAACACCCATCCCCTTCCCTCCCCCCATGATTGCCCCGCCGTGACTTCTGCAGACCCAGAAATCGCCCACTCTGGAGGGCGCTTCCCACCCCGTCCCCACTGCCCCAGCCGAACCCCCATTTCACACCCTCCGGGGTCCGGAGGCGCCCTTGCTCTGTCCCGTTTTATTCTTTTTAAGCACCCCACTTTGCTATTAAACTTATTACGAACCTCTCAGTTGTGTTTTTACTATCAATGTTTGCTTTTCACGAGTAAAACTTTAGTGTGCTTTTCTGTTGACACGCAGCGCCAGAATTTTGAGCACTCCACACTCAGCACCTGGATCCAGTCGGAACCATTTGTAACTGGTCGACTGGAATTTCAGCCGATATAACTGAATTGTGTTCACTGTCGGTATCGCCGATAGGGGGCGAGTAAGGGAGGGGAGGGTGTCCCAGACACGGGGGTAAAAGGAGGGTCTGGTTTACATTACACCAAAACGACAAGCCGTGATATCGGGCGCTATATAAGTAACTCCTTGATGTGAATTCAGGAATAGATGTACTTGTGTTGAAAGGTGGGACACGCCGTTCACAATGCTTGTGAATACACACCATCACAGGAACCTCTGCGCGGTCTGTGGTTCTTTCATGGACCCCTCAGCCCAGCCCCCTCCTCCCCCCCCTCTCTCTCGCCCCCACCTCCTGCAGGCAGATTCAGGGCATGGGCGCTGCGCACAGGACTTTGGCGCACTCCGTCCCACTCAGGGAACGGGGCTGTAATGACTGACAGACACTTACCACAGGGACTCCCGGCGGTGGAAGGCTCCTGCTGCACTTTACCTGCACTTAAATGAATCGCAACTTACTACAGTGTCCAAAGAAAACCTTCCTTTTACTTGCACAGATAGGTTGCGATCAGAGGGGGTTTGAAAACAGGTCTCTTGGAGAGGTGCACTTTTCGTTACATTGAAGCGCCCAAAAAGCCCATGAAGCACTTTATGGGCGAAAGACGCACAAGAGCAGTGACTTGGTAAAGCGCTTAGTTACACGCTCTGTTGTTTTAGGTGCTATAAAAACTCAGTTCGAAAGTGCCCGTATCATTGTCTCTGTGAAGATGAAAGCATGAGTCTGGCCACCGGGATTCAAAGGTGTGTCCTCCGTGCCCCTAAATTGGCTGCAACCGAAAGGACTGACATCAATACATCTACCAGGACTTTAAAACACACCTTCAAATAGTTACTTTTAAAATCACTTCAAAGTTAGCTTAATTCTTCGTACTGCCTGATTAATACACCCCGAGGCCCGTTGGCGCTTTTTATGCGCTTTATAAACGAATAGCTGCCCGCCCCGACGTTGTCCGGGAGCAAAAGGCTTGTAAGCTTTCAGTGTTCATGGCCCCCGCCCGCGCTCACCGCTCCTCCCTTTTGATTCTGTGGAGACATTTCAGAGCCGCACCTCCCCCGCTCTGTCCACCGCTGTTCCTCAGGCTCCTATACGCCGCTCCTCCCCACGCTGCTGATGTCAGCACGCACGTTGCGGCCGGCCGGCGCTACTTCCAAGGGACTACTTTTTTTTTATCGTAAATTTTTTAAATAAGGTATATATATTTTTTTTATATAGCCTATGTCCTCCTGCTTGTCCTGACGTTTTCAAACATGTATTGGATGTTTGGATTGGTGGTGAAGTTTTCGAGTTTACCTGGCTCAAAGGTCACAGTTCTCTCTTTATAATAGTAGTATAGATAAAGGGCTCAAGATCGAGCCTTGAGGAACTCCTGATAGAACTTTCTTTTTCTCTGAGAGGAAAGGACCCAGGGCCGTAGTTTGAAATCTATCAGTCAGGAATGAGGCAATCCACGCTAGGGCCATATCTGTGATCCCAATCTCTCTCAGCCTACTGATCAGTATAGTATGAGAAATGGTGTCGAACGCCGCTGTAAGGTCTAATAATATCAGAACGGCGCTTTTCCCTTCATCTTGCAGAAACTTAATTGAATCAGTAAGCTCAATGAGAGCCGTTTCCGTCGAGTGCCTAGGACGGAACCCTGATTGTTGGGGGTGAAGGATGTTGTAAGTGTCCACAAAGTCTTTCATTTCAAAATAGACCATCTGTTCCGTTATCTTACCCAGGACTGGGAGAAGGGATATAGGACGCAAATTGGACAGGTCCGTGGGGGATTTGTTAGATTTTTTCATTAGGGGCTTGAGTATTGCTGTTCTCCAATCAGGTGGGACCATTCATGTGCTAAGTGACATATTAAGGATTTCATTAATAGTGGGGTTAATCACATCGATTGCCTGATGGAGAATTCGTGGAGGACATGAGTCGGAAAGAGCCCCTGATTTAAAGGCCAGAATAGCGCCACGAGATTGGAGCAACGAGACCGGCTTAAATACACTGAGAGAGTGAGCCCTGACCTCATCCTTATCAAAGTTTTTCAACCGGGGAGGGGTCGAAAAGTCTCTCTGTATTAATTCAATTTTCTTCTCAAAATGATCCGCGATTTGATAGCAGAAGGTTTGGGAGGGCGGAATTTCAGGCTGAAGGGATTTGGGGTGGGTGAAGGATTTAACGATAGAGAAGACTGCTTTTTGCTTTTGCTGCGCTTCTTTAATGGCTTTTATATAGTATTCCTTTTTCGCTATTTTGATGCTGGAATGGTATAGTCGCCTTTGTTGAGTATAGAGGATTTTAGCTGAGTGGTCGTACGTTTTACGCCACTTTTGTTTACTTTGCTTACACAATAAGTGTTTCTCAGCCAGTGTTGGAGAGAACCAAGGTGCATTGTACTTTCCTCTTCTCTCTTTACCAAGGGGGCGTTTAGGAGGGGCCCGTTCTCTAGTAATCTGGTTCATCCAGGTATGGAAAAGTTTGGAGTCTTGTGTTACGTCCCCAGTCATAATCGGGATTTGTGATTGGTGAATGGGAACGTCCTTCAAGCTTTCCTCCACTACCCTCCAATTGATTTTAGTAGGAGGTTGGTGGGTGGCATGTATCGATTTATGAGTACGACGGATACGGAAATTAAAAGGAATAATACTGTGGTCAGTCCAGATTTGTGGGATAGGTGTCTGGACCTCCAGGAAAGGAAAATTGGAACACACACCGTCTAGTGTGTGTCCAGCGCAGTGAGTCGATGCGCCCACCATCTGATGTAAGCCAAAAATCTCGAGAGTCTGCTGAAGATTGAGGGCTTGAGCATCCGTTTTAGATTCTAACTACAGGCTAAAATCACCTAACAGAGTAAAGTGGGGGTAACGTAAAAGGAACTGACCTAAGGAGTCACTAAGTGAGTCCAGAAATGTAATGGCACTTCCTGGGGGGCGGTAGATTAGACCTCCTGAGAAAGATGTAGATGCGTTTAGCATAATGGAAAAGCCCATACCTTCTGCCCCTTTAAGGGGGTCTAGATTGAACGTGTGATACTTCATCGTATCTCTAAGAATCACGGCGACACCTCCCCCTCTACCCTTCGGCCTATCTTGCCTCATAATAGTAAAACCAGGGGGAAGAGCGTTTGCTAGATCAGGGTTGCTATTGTCATTCAGCCAGGTTTCGGTTATAAAAAGAATATCCAAGTTTGAATCAAGGATTAAATCCTTGATGTCTTGGCTATGGCAGCACATAGACCGTGCATTAATAAGTCCCCCTTTAAAGATGGAGGTCCCCTCACAGGATGTATCAGAGTTGGATATCATTTCTGGAACCAGCCCAGGTATGGTACATTTGCAGATGTTACATGAAAAAGGCCCCTTTATTCGTTCCGTAATGGTGACACATGGGCAGTTCTTACATGCATTCAATTTGAGAAGTTCACTTGCCTGAAACATTATGGGAAGTGGGGTTTGGTCAGCCGGTCCTGCCCCTGTCGTGGTCTTGGCGCGGACGGGCACAGACAGGCTTTTCTTTGGTGCGCCCGCTGCGCCCGCCCGCTGCGCGTACGTACCCCAGAGTTCATCTTATAGTAAAGGAGGAGGGTGGGAGGCGTCCAACAACTGGTGCACTACTCTCCTTACCGCCCCAAGATGGCAGCAAGACCTGATTCCCACCGCATCCGCGTCTATTTGGCAGCACGTGGAGCAGGGATTGAAGTGCAGTGCAAAGGGAGGTAGATGGTATTTTTAAAATATCCAAACTGTCAAAGTGAAACAATTTAAAACAATTTTTAAAATGTATACAAAGTTAAAATACGTGGCTGCCTAGACCCCCGGCTTTCCGCCTCAGGGGATAGTGTATACAAAAGTTCTAAGCATCAAAGCATCAGGCGATCTATGCGCAGAAATCCAGCCGGAGAAATGCGTCCCCATAATTATTAGGACAGAATTCACTTCAAAATGTAGGCCTCAGCGCTCGGTTGACGCCAGAACTGTTATAAAAGATTTGCGAGTCTTTATCGGCACATACGCAATTGGCATGCTACATTCTGATCAGGGTCCTGCGTTTAGCTCTCGAGCTTACAAAGAGGCCATGACCAGCATGGGCATTGCATTGCGGTACTCTTCTCCCTTGCATCCTGAGGGAAATGCGGTAGTGGAAAGAAAAAACTGTGACATAAAGCAATCTATAACGGCGAGGGTATTAGATTCGGGTGATGGGTGGGTCAAACATTTAATAAGTGTCCAACGTAGTCTTAATAACATGCCAAGAAATTCTCTAAAAGGTATCAGTCCGTATGAACTTTTGTTTGGTACTAGAATGATTATCCAGGATCTGGATCGTCATACTTTAGTGGTAGAAGAAAGAACTTTTGATATCAAAGATCGTTTGGCTGTTTTACAGGACTTGAATGAAACAAGAAAAAGTCTAAGTAACACAAAGTTTAAGCCAACAACCACTGAAGAACCACCTGTCCCAGCAAGACCTGTCTGGATCCCAAAGATCGGGGATCTGGTCAGAGAGAAGATCGCGGTGAAGAAGGAATTTGGGCCTTCTTACAGAAAAGCAGTACCTGTCTTAGCTGTCAGCGGAACAAGATAAGTAGTACTACCGCCACTTGCTGGTAAAAAGGAAAACAGAATTGTTTCCATCGATCTGGTGAAACCACAATCATGTGGCCGATAATAAGTAGTAGGCCCAGTGGACTCCCAAGAAATAGCAGAAGACCAAACTTTGCTACAATCCAAGAGGTTCAAACTGAGAGACTAATCACATTCGATAAACCAACAGTAAATAAAAAGGGACTATGCAACAAAGCCATGGAACTTGGGCCTCTTGAAACCCAAATTGCAACAATTCATAATGATGCATCAGTCTACAACGATGTAGCTTCAAACTGCACAAATGTAACAGAAGAAAATGCAAAGATCAATGGAAATCCGGAAGCAATCCCACCAATTGACAGAACAGCATCTGGCTATTTTATCAACTTTGATGACTTTTCCGATGATCCAAGTGAACATGGAGACAAGCCAGCAACAAAAACTTTCAAAGGAAAAATAACCGAGCTTTTTTACCAACTAAAAGAGACATATCTGATTTCACCATGGATTGAATTTTGGACTGTGTTAGGGGTACTTTTCCTCCTGCTTTGGCTCATCATGGTTTTATGCTTGGGTAAATTCATTGATGGAAAATATAGTACAATGGACACAAGTCACAAGTCAGAACATCAACTTGGTCCTAAAGTCTCACAGATCCTCTCACATCGAGAAAAGAGAACTATCATCAGTGAACATCACAGCCAATCCAATACCTGGGGGTATTGCATGGGACAGAACTGACTATGAAATATATGGCCCGATTGAGCTCTTGAAGTATCCACACCAGGTTAAGGTTTCCTTAAGTGACTTTGTGATACCAAGTTTTTTTTCTGATGATTGGGACTTTGAAAATATTAATAATATGATGTCAGATTTAGTAATGCCAGCTAAATTTACAGAACATGATTATTTACAGGGTTCATCAAATTATGAAGAATTATACTGTTACAATCACTATGGTCATCACTATTTGCATAAATCTGCGCAACCTAGAAATGTTTTTACTTATAATCAATGGAAACATTGTCCAACTCCACCAAAAGGAAGTTCAAAGACTTTTTTTGAGAAATTTCCATACTTCTCAGGGTTTAACAACAGTGATCCAGAAACGTTTTATTTTAAAATGTTAAATAATACAGGAATGAAAACAATGTTGACAAATACTAAACTGATTTATTCTGAAAAAGTGTATGACAAAATGACTACATTTGGTTTTGAATTTTGGAAAAATAACATTGAAACAAAAAACATTTGGGGGAACAAAAGACTGGCAGGTACAAGGTCTAGATTCATTATTTAGAGCCTGCATGAACCCAGAACAAATAATTTTCCTGAATGATACCATTCAAAAAACTACTTGTCTTGGTTTATCTAAGATAAAAGATTTACATAAACCGTCTATTCCAATGCCCATACCTGATAGTGATAGCTCTACAGATGTGGAAATAGACGTATCCCATATTTTTCACCAAAACAAAATGAATCCTGATTGGAAAAAGTGGTTGATCTGGCCCACAGACATGAATAACTGTCAAGATAGATTCCTGAATAAAAAACAAGGGTTTAAACTAACTAGGCCAGACCCAAGATATTCCCAGAGACAACATCCAGGGATAGTTACAACATACAGTGTAGGGAAATTATGCCTTGAGTGGCTACAGAAATCCACACTGGCTGAAATTAAGCAACTCTTGACTTTACCTAAAGAAGGTGCTGACTTGCGAGATTTCATACTGGGACCTTGCAAACAGTGTCAAAAACATTTCATAGTGGGCGGTATATACGCTGCATACAACGAAGCTTGGAAAGTAATGCAAATTAAAACAGCTGAAAAAATACGAGAAATTGATCGTATCAATTTGGAAAAATCACTTTCTGTTGTGGACAATCGGTTAACGACTCTGTCTTCCAGAATATATTCACTGGACAGTATTATATCATCTGCCTTTGATATAAAAGAGCAAGACTTGCGAATGTTACAACATGGTCAGTCCCAATTGCGTTCTATTGTACAGCTAGGCTGGACGTTGCAAAATCTACGTTCAGGCTACGTGCCATGGCTTCTAATCAACATAATGTCATTATTTTCAATCTTTAACCTTACTGATAAACAAATCAGTTTGGCACAAAAAGGAACAGACTATACAATTCTGAGCATTGAAAAACTAGAGAGATTACCATTGACAATGTCAGAGAGACCTGTCATTGAATGGATAATACATGGAACTATTACAATTCCGATTACAACTTTCCAGTTTAAATATTGCCAAGAATATATACCAGCAGGCCAGTATGAAAGGTTGGGTAAAGGATACATCAAATCAACCTGGGATTTACCTTACACACACAAATGTTATAGTGAAGGGAAAAAGGAGGTATTCCTTAGTGGTTAATAATTGTAAAAAATCACTAAGCAGTACACTTCTGTGTCAAGGTATTAACGTGCATGGAGCCTGCGAAGGGTCTTCAAATAACCTTTCATGTCATCTACAAGGCAATCAATCAATCAATCAATCAATCAATCATAGGCATTTGTAGAGCGCACTACTTACCCGGAGGGTCTCAAGGCGCTATGGGGGGGGGTGCTGCCACTGCTCGAACAGCCAGGTCTTGAGCTTCTTCCTGAAGGCGAGGTGGTCTTGGGTCAGGCGCAGGTCGGGAGGGAGGGAGTTCCAGGTCTTGGCGGCCAGGTAGGAGAAGGACCTTCCTCCTGTCGTCGCTCTTCGGATGCGGGGGACGGCGGCGAGGGCGTGACTGGCTGATCGGAGGTGTCGTTTGGGAGCGTAGTAGTTGATGCGGTTGTTGAGGTAGCTCGGGCCTTGGTCGTGAAGGGCTTTGTGAGCGTGGGTGAGGAGACGGAAGGTGATTCTCTTGTTGACCGGGAGCCAGTGTAGGTCTCTCAGGTGTTCGGAGATGTGGCTGTGTCGTGGGACGTTGAGGATGAGTCTGGCTGAGGCGTTCTGGATCCGTTGGAGTCTCTTCTGGAGCTTGGCGGTGGTTCCGGCATAGAGGGCGTTGCCGTAGTCCAGTCGGCTGGTGACGAGGGCCTGGGTGACCGTCTTCCTGGTCTCGGTGGGGATCCACCGGAAGATCTTCCGTAGCATGCGCAGGATGTTGAAGCACGACGAGGATACGGCGTTGACTTGCCTGGTCATGGAGAGGGAGGAGTCCAGGATGAAGCCCAGGTTGCATGCGTGGTCTGTCGGTTTGGGTGCGGTGCCCAGGGCGGGGGGCCACCAGGAGTCGTCCCAGGCGGAGGGCGAGGATCCCAGGATGAGGATTCCGTTTTGTCCGAGTTCAGCTTCAGGCGGCTGGTCGACATCCACTCGGCTACCTCTTTCATTCCTTCGTGAAGGTTGGCTCTGGCGGCGGCGGGGTCGTTGGTCAGGGAGAGGTTCAGCTGGGTGTCGTCGGCGTAGGAGATGATGTTAAGGTTGTGTTGGCGTGCGATGGTCGCGAGGGGGCTCATCTAGACGTTGAAGAGGGTTGGGCTCAGCGAGGGGCCTTGGGGTACGCCGCAGATGAGTTCGGTGGCCTCTGACTTATACGGTGGTAGGCGGACTCTCTGTGTCCTTCCGCTGAGGAAGGAGACGATCCATTCCAGTGCCTTCTCCTGGATTCCGACGTTGCTGAGGCGCTGCACTAGGGTGCGGTGGCAGACGGTGTCGAAGGCCGCGGAGAGGTCTAGGAGGATGAGGGCCGCTGTTTCTCCGTTGTCCATCAGGGCTCGAATGTCATCGTGGCAGCGATGAGGGCGGTCTCGGTGCTGTGGTTGGCCCGGAAGCCCGACTGCGAGGGGTCGAGGGAACCATTCGTCTCGAGGAAGGTGGTCAGCTGCTTGTTGACGGTCTTCTCGATGACTTTGGCCGGGAGCAGCGAGATGGGACGGTAATTCTTGAGTTCGGTGGGGTCCGCTGTTGGTTTCTTGAGTAGAGCGCTGAGTTCGGCATGCTTCCAGCTCTCCGGAAAGGTGGCGGTGGTGAAGGAGGTGTTGATGATGTCCCGTAGGTGGGGTGCGATGACATCGTCGGCTTTGTTGAAGATGTGGTGAGGGCAAGGGTCGGTCGGAGATCCGGAGTGGATGGAGTTCATCATGCGGACGGTGTCTTCGGTGCTGATGTGGGTCCAGGCGCGGAGGGTGGTGGTGGGGGGCGTTGGTTCGGTCGTGTCGGTCGTGGCGTTCGTCGGTTGGGTGCTGAAGCTGTCGTGTATGTCTGCGATCTTGTTGTGGAAGTAGGAGGCGAGGGAGTTGCAGAGTTCTTGCGAAGGGGTGATGTCGTTGTTTCCGGCGTTGGGGTTGGAGAGCTCTTTCACGATGTTGAAGAGTTCCTTGCTGTTGTGTGCGTTGGCACTCCTGCAACACAGATAGAACCATTTTTCAGACCACTTTCTAACGGTAGCTATGTTTTAATAAATGACCACAGCTGTTGTGGAATGGTGGCAGGAGAATGCTATCTCGTAACTGTTACTTCCAGGGTCGTTTGCTGTATGCAAGTATTGTATCCAAACAGCAATCCAGACATGGAGACGGCAATATGGCCTTATGTGAATATCTCTTCTATTCGAATTGATACTTTAAACAGAATTGTTAGAACCGGGACCCTGGCCGGCCAAGACTCGCGTCGAGGTCAGTCAGGGATCGCCAGTTCTAGGTGTCAGGGCAAGGGAGTCACACGCCAAGGCAACCCCCACTCGCCCTCTAGGTAACGTGGCGCGAGCAGTCAAGGCTAAACTTGGAGGCGATGTAAGTTAAGTATTTGCGCACGCACCCCAGCAACAACAACCAAGGGCCCACCACAAAGAAACACTCCACACAAGGTTATATGAAAATAGCCTTTGTATTAGAATAAATATACATCAGATAAAACACACATCTTGTTACACTGTGCCAACAGACACGGGCGGAATTTACAAGGGATATTTGTACAGGACAGGGCCACTTGGACCACTGTCAAGGGTATTAGCACTTTTAGAAATAATACTTTCAGAAATAAAATCAGTGTAGCACACAATATAAAAGTAGAGCATACAACCAGTAATCACTGGTAAAAGGACCTCTCTAGCACCACCTGTACTAGGGAGAAAACAACCACCTACACGTCACACTACCTGTAGGGGTGTAAAAGCAACACACATGATGTCGTAACATTCAGAGGTGTAAAAGGACAAAGAGAACACATGATGAATAATCTACCCATTCAGAGGTGTAAGCAAAACACATGATGCCGTAACATTCAGAGGTGTAAAGGCACATGACGCATAATCAATACATTCAGAGGTGCAGAATCAATAACAATTTCCCCAAACTCACCAGTCACCACCTGTGACTGTCCCGGTGTCCCAATGTCAGGGCCTAAACGTGGCAGTTGCCCACAAAGTGCTGGGCAACTGGAGCAGGGAAAGTTAGCGCAAAGTTGGAGCCTCTCTGGGCTCAAGGAACCACCACTGTGGCACTGGTGAGCCTCTCTTAGGCTCTCTCACCAGTAAGGGGGGCTGCTGAGCCTCTCAGGGCTCCAGCAACGAACAGGTGCAGCCTCGCTGGGCTGTGGGGTCCCCCTCTCTGGGGACCCAAAGGGATGATGCTTTGCCAAGAGCCACGCTGGGCTCTAACTCCACTGGTGCCCCCGGGGCACCTCGTGGCTCCACAGGAACGCGGAGATACTTCCTCTCGTTGGAGCCTCTCTGGCTCGGGTTGGAGTCCCCCTCTTGGGGACTCGGGTCACTCACAAATGCCCCCTGAGCCCTCAGGCTCACAACACAAAGGCGCGAGGTCGCGCTACAGAGAGGGGGCGGGGCGGACACCGGCAATGTGTCCCGACGCTCCCCCCCTCCTCTGCAGGCACCTTCACTCACCGGGTTCGCGCTGGGCTCTCCAGCGGAGGCGGGTCTCTCCCGCTGGTCCCGGGGCTCTCCTTGTGCGGCGGGGCTCTCCTCACTGCGATGGAGCCTTGCCGGTACCTTTTTCTCTGCTCTCCTCGCTGCTGGGCTCTTCTCTCCCGGCGGCGAGGCGGGACTTCCGGTTGCTTCTCCCGGGGCCGCACTTGTGATTGGTCGGCCGCCTCACCACTTCCGGGTCGCCGCGGGCAGCGCGGCGGCTCGCTTCTAGGCAGGCAGGCGGCTTCCCAGATGATCCGAGGAGTGGGCTCCCTCGTAGATCAATCAAAACCGGGCACAACAACGCGGCAATGAGCGGGGTGGCACCCGCGCCGCCAACTCCCCACACGGGGCGATCGGATGCCGGGTGGGCACCGGCCTCTGCAGACCACAGCGCTCCCAAGCGCTGCAGGCACCATAAAGCGCTCGTAAGCGCTAAACAGCAGACAAAAGCGCTCTCCAAGCGCTAGGGGTAAAATCCAGCGCGCTCCAAGCGCTAGACAGGCGATCTCCGCGCTCCCAGCGCTGAAGGGCAGAGAGCAGCGCTCTCAGGCTGCAGGCAAAGAAGTCCTCAGTGCTCCCCAGCACTGGAGGACAGGACAGGGCTCCAGCAGGGCTGGAGGCAGGCAGGGGGGGCAAGGCTGGGCCAGAGCCAGCACACTGGGTCTCCAGGCAGGGAGACTCCCCAAGTGGCGGTCCTTCTGGCCCCAGCAGCGGCACAAGCCCCCTCTGGCAGGATTCCAAAGTAGAACATTTTCAGTGGGGACACAGCCCCTTCTTATACCAACAAATCCTTTGTTACAATGTGCAGGGTGGGGGGAAAACCAGTCGCAGCTGGTTCTGGAGCACTCTTGATGGCCCAACCACCCATTCCTTTCACTGGGGAGGCTAGGGTCATTAGACACACCACAGGGGGGCGGAGCCAGCATTGTGTGGGGAAAACCCAGCCCATCCAGGACACAGGTACACTCCTCCCACACATCACTCATGCTAATCTCCCACTCACCACCGGGCAGACCCATCCAGACTTCCTGGAGCCTGGCATGCCAGCCAGCTCCAGCCAATCACGCTCCAGCACCCTCACTGTACACATATCTCAATGTCCAGAAGTAGCACTTCCCAACTAGACACACACATGCCGCAGACACCATCTTGCAGCATTCACTCTCACGAGTTTAGGCATACCAAACTCGAGCCTGCACTCCCCACGCATCAGGAACTACCAGGGACACACACATTCCCCATGCATTCCTATGGGAGGGCAGGCCAGCCATGCTACACGCACGCACTTTCACTCTGGGACCCAGGGGAAAGTGCGCAGAGACCCAAAAATCACTAACACAGGGTCACAAATAAGGCAAAAAGTCTAGGGGTGAACCTGCCCTGCGGGCCAAGTCCAACAAGAATGAAGTCTATTCTTTTACAGACGACTGTGCCGTTGACCTCATCCAAAGAAATGTATGATCTGCAAGTTGCAAGGACAACATCAGAGATACATACCCTTTTATCGACAAATTGCCCCGTGCATTTCGTAGAAATGTTAAGTCAAATTTTAAACATGTCTGATACCAGTGGCATCGCACATGTATTTAAGACAATTTTTTCGGGACTGTTAGCACCGTTTGAAACAGTTCTGGGCATCTTCCCGAATTTTGTCCATTCTGTCTTTGGCGGCCTACCTTTAATTTTGGGACTCATAGCAGGAATTTTATTTTTGTTCCTTCTGCTCTGATATGGCAAGCCAAGCCACAGACAAGACTCCAGCAACGATGGAAGAAACAATCCTAGCAATACTCTACCGAGACAAAATCACTAAAGTCTTCGGATTAGCCCGGCTAAGAGATCTGAGTGGAACATGGTTTCTTTCATTCAGACCAATCTGGCAAGATTGCATCTTACCTGTGCTTCGATGTCTGCTATGCGGAGAAGAATGCGTGTTGGATGTCTGTCTTACACTACCATCAGCAGTACCAATGGATATCGATACTTTGCTAGGTCTGGAAACGACTCATGCAACGTGTTGTCCCCAGCGGCTACCTATTCTGATGACGGCATTCGTTGAGACTTCACCATTACGAGTAGGTGGCGGTGAAGTACAAGAGGAAAGCAGCACCAAACAGGTACAACCTACTGTGAGCATTGCTGATCCAAACATCGATGTTAGCAATCACGCAGAGAACTGCACAGTTGCAGTATTTTCAAACTTTCATCTGATGTTGTAGACCAATTTTTTGCAAGCATGTCTGAAATGATGTTCTCCCCTGAACAACGGGAATAACTTTTAAAAACAACAAGCACACAGAGTTCCATGAACTCTGAATTTGGCCTTCAGTTCTGTTAAACAAAGCAACTGAAAACATTTGGAACTATTTTTTCCCCTGAAAGCGAAATTATTTTTCTTTCACATCAAAAATATTTACCATTTTTTCCGGCACATGATACTTTGCTTAAAGTAGAACTATTCTTAGAGAACAGAGCTTCTATTTTTAGAGACATCAGAGACAATATTTTACCTCAGCCTCTAGCAAATATACAGTATCGTATAAATATGTGATGAAATGGTCTCGACCTTCTCTTCTGTATACATAGCCATTTCATGTGTAATTTTAATTTGTAAATTTCGCAATTCATTCAACTGATATATATGCATTTAACTGAATGATAACCTTGCTTAAAAAACGTACAGTACCAGATACTCATTTTCGTGTATAATCCATACACCATTTCAAATGCAAATATGTATTTTGGGGTGGGTTGGAAAACACACATGCATCATATGTTTAATATTGCTTATTTTTAGTAATGATGGACATTAATACGTGGAGTGGGTGTTGTATTTCTATCTAGGACCCTAATTTGATATTCCCGATTCATGCCCTTATGTGGTTATAATAAATAGTATCCTTATAAAGGCATAAGAATCATATCCATATTTAGTAATAGCACATGCAGTCCAAAGCACGGCAAGGCTACTCCCATAGACTCCTAGAAAGCACAACGCATTCTTTACACAAACCAAGCCTCCAGCAGCCCGGGAAACCCCCCCTGCTTTTGTTTTGATTTGCACAAGAACTCCTGTAGTCCAGAAAGAACTGCTAGTTCTTAGTGACGTCTTATGTCCAACCTTACGTCAAACCCGGCACCTTTCAGGTATAAATATACCAACGTTGCCTTAAGCAAACACACGGAAACAGGAGCTGCACTCAGCTCAACCCACGGGCAACGAACAGCCCGAAAATACCGACGCTGTGTATTTTACACACTACCCCCATTGTGACGGAACGGAAACCGATTATTTTTCGTTCTCCTTATACAGAAACATCCCGATCAGGACCGGGACGGAATTATCACCGGTCTCCCGCCCTGAAGATTCACAGCCACATGCTGTGATGAAACACGTGTAGGCTAGAGTGATAAGCACAGTGATTCTGAGAAAAGAACACTGTTGAACAATAAAACCTTTTTGAAAACTTATGTCTGTTTGATCTATCCCATTGGTTTGGCCATTTGACCATTTGAAGATTGAAATTTGATTTGATACACTAAGTGTGCTCTGGATTTTTTGTCCAGTTGCCTTAAGCAAACACACGGTGGTGTGGAGCAGAGCGGTTATCTACTTATCCGAAGCCCAGCTGATGCGATAGCCGAAGGAACCCGCCCCTCTCCTTTGACGCGCTGGAGAAGCTGCCTTTTCTCACGCCGAGAAATCCAGCTCCGGTGTTCCCAAGTCACCCTCGCGGGTTGCTGAGAGATCGAGTCCTGAGAAGCGAGATACAAGACCTCCTTCATTCTATAACCAAGGTACGGAGCTGATTAAAACCTTAGAGAGAATTCTTGATTCCGATGATTGGCAAAAAAACCTAACAACTTACAACAGCTACTTACTTACTCCGTCCCACGTATTAGGCTTAGGACAGGTACACTGGGGTAGGCGTATCTTAGAAGCACCAGTTGAGTTTGTTAGTCAATGTTTTAATGTATGTATATATTTTATCCATTTTAAAGTCTCATATGGCTAAGAAACCATATCAATGCTTTTACAGTATTATCTCATAATACTACTTTTACTGTACGCACTTTACTTTATGATAAGTATTGCAATTATGGCAATTCATTTCCCTTGCATGAGAAAGAAGACTGCTCAATAAAATAACACCTTTTATTGAAAACGCCCGTCTCTCTATTTCTCTGCACTCTGGTGAAGCTAAGCATGCACGATTGACTGAGTGAAATAGCTGCCTATTGTTTTCACACGACTCTAGAGATACACTCTTTATTCTGAGGGAGCAAAGTTGTCATGTTTATGCGGTTGTCAGAAGCTGAATCCCTTCTTGTCTAATCAGGGAAGTTCACTCCTCCCTGTTCATTCGAGAAAGTTTCTAGTGACTTCTGAGCTAGCTGGCAAACCTAAATTATGTCTAACATAGTCAGTAGAGACCTAGATGACCTCGGTCCTACGTCTACACTGCTGTTTATGTTATTCCAATGCGCAGAGCCTATTGGGAAAAGAGGAACTACACTACACCACAGTGGCATCAGTGTGGGTTTAATGTGCTGAGAAGTTTGATATCCAACTTTTCAGCCTTCAGCCCAGGAATGGCCCTTGGTATTGTAAGGGCACTGGGCTCATGCACCTGTGCCCACACCACTGGCATAGGGCACCCAGCTAGAGGGGTGGCTGATGTATGCCAGGGCAGTGGGTTTGTGGGCATGGCACACAGGGATGTGTGCTATGTCGACTCTTTCTTTAGTTCTGCACCAGGACACTCAGCCTGCAAAGGCAGGGTGTGTGTGTCAGAGTACAGGGCCAGTAAGGGTGGCACATTAAGTGCTGCATCCCTTAGGGGTCTTCCCTGGTCACAATGCCCTGGGTCCCCAGGGTACCATTTACTAGAGGCTGACATGTGGCCAGAGATGCCAATTGGGTTTAGGCCCTGGGTACCTGATTGGCAGGGACCCAGGGCACACCAAGGAAAAATGCATCAGGTATCCAGCAAAAAGTGGGGGGGTACTGCAACAGGAACTCACTTTCTCACACTCATCCCACACTCTTCTGGGCGGTCTTCAAAATTACACACACCAGGACTTCCACCACGGGGGAACCACTCTCCCTGTACCTCTCATCTAGTGTCAGTAGAGTATCCTTCCCACCACTAGGACCATGAACCCCTGTGTCAGTTTCCCCATTCTCCTCAGGGACACTGCGCACCACTAGAGCTACCTCATGTCCTTGAACCTCCTGGTGTATGTTAACCCCCTCCTTCAAGTCAGGTGCCACATCTCTGGGTGTACGTACTGCTCCCTCAGCACTAGATAACTCAATTTTGCTGCCACCATCTGAGCTGGATTCAATCTCCTACGCAGCAAAGCTCACTTTTTGAGCTAAACACATTTCTTTGCATCCTCTTTTCCTCTAGGGCGAATTTCCTATTCTCTAACTCCAATTGCCCACCCAACTTGAGCTTGGCAAGTTCCAATTTGTGCATCCTGTTCTCTTTCCTGTCTGCCAACTCCTCTGGGGACAGACCTTTGGCAGAAACACTACTACCTGCTGGGAAGGTTGCTCTCCTCCCCTCTGGACCCAATGGCCCCTCCAGATGCTCATCTGCATTCTCAACCCCCTCCTCATTCTCAGGGGTATTCCTTGCTTTGACCCAGGCCCTCAACGCCTTTTGGAACTCATCCTTCTTGGTGAGACCGGTCATTGCAACTTTAAATTTCCTGCAGAAGTGCTTTAGCTGTTTGACATTGTAGCATTCCAGTTTCTCCTCTTCCCAATCACAATCAACAGATGCTATGGATGCTGCTTTACTCATGGTGGCTAAACTTGGCAGTTCTTTGCAAAAATAGAAAATCGCAGGAAAAACAATCTACCAAAAGTATGTAGTCGCGTTTTGGTCTGCACTCGCTAGTAGTGTTCACCAATCACTGTAAATGAATCACAAATGCAAGTCCAAATCCTCACCGCTGACCATCAATGTTAGATTTGGGGGTCTTCAGCTGGCAGAAGTAGGTACCTTTGTCTAAATAGGGACCCTTGCATCTAATCAGGGTAAGGGGGTACACTCCTAAAATAACCCTTGCTCACCCCCTTGGTAGCTTGGCAATAGCAGACAGGCTTATCTCAGAGGCAGTGGTGTGTAAAGCATTTGTGAACACATAGAGTAACCCAGTGACAACACTACAGATGGACACCACACAAGTTGTAGTATTAAAATAGGTATTTTTATATAGACTTAACACAAGTCCACAAACGACAAAAATCCACAATACTGTACTTCAAAATGGTAGTAATAGCTTAGTTCTCTTAAGATGCAAAATGCGACACTTTGAGTTCAATGTACCTTTGGATGCGTAAGGCTATACAACGAAAGTGTTGCAGGGCAGGTGATGCATCGGTTCCTTACACGCAAGAAGGGTGATGCGTCGGTTCTTCTCTGCGAGGGAAGGTGATGTGTTGGTTTCTTACTGCGCTTCCTTGGCAATGCGACCAGCAGCGCGTGATGCCATGAAGATCCGGTGCAATGAACAAAAATGGCGTATTCTCTTGGATGTGACACGATGCGTGCACGCCTGACGGCCGTGTGGCGACTAAAAGATTCTTCCGAGCCGCGACAGGCCCTGCGACATGCTTCCCGGTGATGCAGCGGCATCTGGTGCAACGTCGATCCTCTTCTCTGGTGATGTGAGGTGCTTCGGCAATGATGAAACTGCTGCAGCGGCGCCGACACTCTTCTCTGTTGATGCAGCGGTGTCTGATATGGCGTCGATCATCTTCTCCGGCGATACGACAACAGCGGCTGTGGCCAGAGACACACTTCTTCTTCGTGAGTCGGGCTTTCAGCTCCTTGCGACACGCAGTCTCTAAAAAATCCCAGCACAACTACAGTCACTACCAAAGAACTCTTGGGAAGCTGGTGGTTGAAGTCTGTTGTCCCTGAGACTTCAGCAGGAGGCAAGCTCTATCTCAAGCCCTTGGAGATACTTCACAAGTTGAATAAAAGTATCACACAGTCCTTTCTCCTCTCTTTGGCAGTCAGACAACTACTGCAGGCCAATCCCTCATGCTTAGGGATAGTCTCTCCTCAGTCTCTCTGGTTCCTCTCCTCAGCAGAGGTTTCTTCTTGTTACCCAAAAGTGATCTAAAGTTCTGCTGTCTGGGTCCCCCTTTTCATACACAGTTTCTCCTTGTTCTCTGAAGGCAGAGAAGCTTTTGCCTAGTCCAAAACAGTTCTGGTCAGTCATGGAGCACTCTGTTTACATGACTCCCTCTTTCCTTTCACAGTGTAGGAACATCAGATGCACCACAGGAGGTGGAGCCAGCATTGTGGAGGGAAGGCACAGCCCTATACAGATCCCAGGTGCAACTCCTCCCACCCATCTGCATGCAGATCTCTCTATTCAGCCCTGTGCTGACTCACCCTGTCTCCTGGAATCCCCCAGCCCCTGTCACTCAAACTCCAGACAAGGAATACACAACCTAGCAGAGGCAAGCTTGGATGGTTAGACAAGAAAATACCTACTTTCTAAAAGTGGTATTTTCAAACACAGAATGTTAAAACCAACTTCACTAAAAGATGTATTTCATCATTCTGAGTTCAGGCATACTAAACTCGATTTTCTACCTAGTTCCCTGAGTCAGTTAGGATTATAAAATGTAATAATCAAACTGCCGATTCTGGCCTATGGGGAACAGGTAGCCTTGCAATAGTGAAAAACGAAAATGGCTGTAATTCACTATTAGGACATGTCACACACATCAGAGCTTGTCCTACCTTTTACCTACAATGCACCCTGCCCTTGGACCTACCATAGGGGTGTCTAATATGCAGAAAAGGGAAGGTTTAGGGACTGGCAAGTGGGTGCACTTGCCCAGTCAACATGGCAGTACCAGACTGCACTTAGGCTCTGCAATGTCAGGCCTGAGACACACTTTACAGGCTGCTTCTGTGGGTGTCACAACCAGTGCTGCAACCAGTGGCGGTGCGTCCATTGGGGGCGTTGGGGCGTTGCCCCCCCGCCCTCACGGCACCCGCAGCTCCCTCGGCGTAGTGCTCTGAACTGAAGTAAACTGAGTTTACTTAAGTTCAAACTGACGCCGAGGCCGAGGTGACAATGCCTGTCAGTCAGCATGATGCAGGACCGCCCACCCCTTTCAGAGTCTGAAGGGGGTGGGCGGTCCTGTGCCATGTTGACTCACAGGCATTGTCAGGGGCAGGCAGCAGCACAGGTGCGCATAAGTGGGGACGGAGGCACATTTTTCAGCCTTGCCCACGCATGCGTACTTGTGCCTGCGCATGCCCATTAGAAGAGCGAAACCATGCTCTCCTAATGGGCAGGCGGGCAGAAAGCAACCATGCCCTGTGTCAATCCTGGCGGAGGACGGAGGGCGGGGTTACCGCTCTATTGAAGGCGCCAAGGTCCCAGAAGATGCGGTGCGGACGGTCCGGCGGTCAGGAAACTGTAAGTTTAACTTTTCTTTATGCACAAAACACAATGGCAATCGCCTCAGCAGCCCTCGAAATGCAATGACGAAACTGTGCATTACTTAAAAGTAAATGCAGCATTGCTAAATCACAATCACGCGCTACAGGGTATTGTAATTAAAGATTTAAACTTCCTTCTAGGGCGGCGCACGCTGAGCACCTGGCAAGCACAATGGGGCAGCATGCACATATCTGCTAGCGCTGCATTGCTCCCCTGCCTCATCCTTTCGTCCCCGTGAGCCTCTGTAGGCCCGGCCGGTGATAAATGTTTTCTCTGCACGTTTATGTTAAATTGCTGCACTATGTATGGATGGCCGCGCGGAGAACACATTTTTACTTGGCTCGGGCAGAGGCGCCTTATATATAACGGACGCTTTGGTGACTTTATGAATACTTAGTGTTGAAGCCCAGTACATGTTGATGATGTTTACATTAGAGGTGCTTTGTAAGACATGTGAGGATATCTCATTCCTAAATAGCAGTGAGTGACAGATCAGGATAGAAGTGCATGATCAAAGCTCTTAGCATGCCTTTGTACGGTCGCAGAAGTCATGGTGCAGATGAAGTGCTGTGAATGTCTCATGCATCACACAGATATAAGTTCATCACAAATTATATATTGTCCAACCTCCTATGATCTCTTATTAGTGGAATAGTCATACATTTCAGCGTATGACAGATGTGCTTCACGAGAGCGCTGAATACATGTCAGTTCTGGGATATCAGTGCATTGGATGGTCAAAATAGAGGGGTGTTGTTGTTGATCTATTTAATGGGTCTTGATTGTTAATGAATGCTGTTGGCACAATCTCACTATGGGTGTATGTATGGTCACATGTTTTATAATTATGTCCACAGGCATTATGCGGCAATGCAGGACCAAATAACACAGGAGGGTTGACTAATATATTTGTCGAGGAAAGGCAAAGAGAATATGAACAATTTTAAAGAACCTGTTTCCATTTAAAGTCAGCTCCGCAGATTCAGAACAGTATAGTTAATTTATACACAGCTAAAGACAAAAGCCCTCCCCAAGCCCATCTAAAGGGGGTGGGGGGTGAAATAGCTGGGCACCTTTGGCATCTCTATAAATAGCTGATTACAGCAATCAACAGCTGAAGCAGGCCAGTTAACTTTCCATTATGTAGTGAGTTTGTCAAATTAATACTTACGCAAAAAATGCCACAGTTGTGAAATGTGCTACAAAGAAATGATGGACGGGATGCTGAATAAATCATACATTCTGTCCATCAATTGTTCTTTTTACAGATGTGCAATAGCATTTTCCAGTGGCCCTGTTTACAGTGCACAATAGCAATGCAACCTACAGTGCTGGTTTTAGTGCACTTTACAAAGTGTTGGAGAGACTGAGTCTACAGCCACTACTATTGAAAGTGCTAACTAAAGGTCGAACAATAGCTGTAAAAGATTGGACGGCTAGGGTGTTGTTTAATAGCCTTCTGTTATGTCACTAGTACTGTCAGCAGTATGATCAAACATAAAGGTGGAACCATTGATTCAGTTTGCTGGTTATTTTCGTAAGATTCAGGGTGTGCTAACATCAAGATTCGCAGCATTGACCCTGACTGTTGTACTGCTTGTATACAACCTGATTAGGAGCTCACAAAAACGTTGTTGTAGCGATTCTCCGGTGAAGTCAAGGTTGCTATGAAAGCGGATCTCTTTGTTATAAGTGAACTGTGCGGATTTGGTGCCTGGCTGACAATTAGAGAGTATGGTAGCTTGTTTTATTCTCAGGTTAAAGGTTATTAGAAAGAGCATTCAAATAAATCATATAAAGTGAATTCAGGATTCTGCATTTTAGGCCTCACCGTTCTGGGCATAATCCTCCGTACTCCCTATGCGTGTTTTTGCTTGCATTGCATGAGCAAATATTTTTTATATTGCACAAAACAGTTACAAGTGTATCAGTGTTTTCACAAGTAAATATGGCCAAATGATAACATCAGCCTACGCAAATATTGTCCTCTATAGCTCATAAAAATTGGCAATTTCTCAAATGATGATTAATTCAGTTGTATTGCTTTATTATCCTTCCTACTTTCTTAAATTTGCTTGAAAATGCACCATTTGTCCACTCTTTTTTCAAAATTTTCTCGAGCGGAGAAACCCTCGAACCCCCTGTAGGTTCTTTGGGCATCCTCGCTACGCTGGTTCGCCGCAGTCGGGTACCACAATACGTTTACGCCTCACCACTTTCAAATGTCACCAGCCCCCACTGGCTGCAACCCACCAGCAGCATTTGATTTACAGGCCCTGGGCACACGTGGTGCACTGTACTAGGGTCTGACAGGTAAATCAAATGAACCAATCATGGAGTCACTAATTAATTACAACAATTTACAATAGGGAGAGCATGTGCACTTTAGCACTGATCAGCAGTGGTAAAGTGCCCAGAGTAATAAAACCAACAAAAACAGGTCAGACAAAATACAGGAGGCAGGAAAAAAGTTCAGGGACGAGCCTGCAAAAAGGGCCAAGCCCAACAGTCTGACACCAGCAGGTCAGGCTGGGGCGCTCGGTGCGGGGATTACTCCACCGGAGGCGTTTGGTCATTGGACGAGCAGGACCTTCATATCAACTGCCTGGAACTTCTGACAGGCTCTTTTGCGGTTCGATGTTGGACCAGGGACAAGGTACAGTCCTGGGTCCTTCTAAAAATGGACAACATCTCTGCGGTTCGATACGTCAACAGGTTAAGAGGTCCCCCATCTCTGGCTTTAACAAACTTGGCAACGGATCTGTGGGGTTTTTGCATGGCACACCACATTTCGGTCATGGTGGAATACCTTCCAGGCTGGTACAATCAGATTGCAGAATGGCACTCGAGAAATCTTTACGACTCCAGTCTCTGGAAACTGGACCCTCAGATCTTTCAGTGGGTGGAAGCACTATGGGGGCCATTCTCGGTGGACCTCTTTGCGTCACGTCTGGACCATTAGGTTCCTCAGTTCTTAAGTTGGAGACCAGATTCGATGGCTCTGGCTACAGACACCTTCTTTTAAGAACGGAGCGAAGAGATGGCTTACGTGTTTCCTCCATTTTCAATGATCACGAGGGCGGCAGCCCAGATTTGCCGGCAAAGGGCGGAAGTTACCATGATAATGCCTTGCTGGAGATCGCAAGTTTGGTTTCTGGTTCTACTGGAACTTTCTTGGTATTCTCCAATCCTACTCCCCCTGTTTCCTCACCTGCTTCTGAACCCAGACGGAGTTCTGCATCATCTACTCCAGCTCATGGTGTGGCAGCTTTCAAGCAACGGTGGTCATTGCAGGGCCTTTCGAGACCGGCTGAGGCCCTCTTGTTAAAGGCTTGGGCAGATAGTACCACAAAACGTTATCGGTCCGCCTGGACGAGATGGGTTTGTTGGTGTCTTCGAAGGAGTTTGGATCCCATGGTCAGGGTGTCGTTCCAATCTTGAATTTTTGGGCAGACTTGGCTTCAGAGGGACTGGCGTATTGTTCGATAAATGCGATACGATCAGCAATTTCGGAGGGACATATCCCAAAAGATGGAGCTACTGTAGGGGAACACCCGTTTTTCTGTAAACTTCTGCGGGGTAAACAGCTTTCTCTGCCTCCGGAACCACGCTATTTAGTCCTATGGGATGTCAATCTCGCATTAAACCTCTTTTTGTCCTGGCAACCGAATAGGTATCTTTTGTATGAAGGAAATATCATCCAAGCTAGCAATGCTTCTATGTCTAGTCTCCTGTAGGAGAGTTTCCGATGTCCGAGCATTGGACATCTCAACAAAGGCTTTTTTCCCAGACGGGGTAGTGTTCACAGTAGGACGATGTACTAAGTCTCATACCCAAATGGTTTCATATCCTGCTTTTCAGCAGGATATGATACCAAAATTATGTGTGGTGGAGTGCCTGAAGGCGTATGAAGAGATAACTCAAGAACTCCTTATTGCTCTCAAGAAACCGCACAAAGCTGTCTCTTCCCCCACCATAGCCAGGTGGGTGCGTTGGGTCATGCAGGAGGCGGGTATTGACACAAAACAATTTGGAGCCCATTCAACCAGGGGTGCAATGGCCTCTAAGGCGTTTGCGCTAGGGGCTTGTCTAGAGGATTTAATGCGAGCAGCAGACTGGTCCTCAGATTCAACAGTCAAAAGGTTTTACTTTAAACCGGTTTTGGAAGTGGCACTGTTAGTGGTAAGTAAGCTTTAAACTAGCATAATCTGAAGCCTCTGGTCATGACATAGAATGGGAATTTGCCTAGCACTGTAAAGGTAAGCTCCAATTCTATTAAGGACAAGGAGGTGAGGATTATCCCTCCCAAGACACAGATGGTATGAACCCACCCGTATGGTAGTAAGTAACCAATTCATATTTTTGCAATGGGACTTTTGTGTAATGTTTGAACATTCTCTTTCGTTATTGAATTCTTGTACAGCATTTGTCGGATTTGTGAGTTACATACTGCTTTAGTTTCCTGGAGCCCTTACGTTGTCTTTGTTTGCCAGGAAACAATGGTTCAAAACAAGATCAGTGATGATTTGGCATGACTTGCGCAAGAAAGAGGAAGGAGGGACACAAACATGGGACTATATGCTGCTGGCAATGGACACTGTGGAAGGATTATATTCTCGGGTTCCTCCCTGGATGTATGGGAGTTGAAGTTTTTTCCAGTTAATGTTTTAAAGATTTGTTTGAATATCTTTCTGGCTACTATGAAATTTTATAATAATAAAGCGAAGAGAGATAAAGCATAATCCTTGCCTCCGTGTCCTTAATAGAATTGGAATTTACCTTTACGGTGCTTGGCAAATTCCCATTACTTCTTTATCAATAAGATTGATACCATTAAAAAGAGTATTCCCTTTAGTCCCCTCTGCAATACTCTGTCTAATGATGATAGAAATACAATCAATCTTTTATCTTTCCCCGAGATCAATAATGAGGACTTAATGGACATATTGACAGAAGTTAAATCAGGGTCGACCAATGATACCTGTTCTCCAAGTATTTTTTTTTCACAACAAGTTTATTGATAAAGATGAGCACATGTGATAGAGTGGCCCCCTACAATCAGGATGGCAGCACCAAACATACCGAAACAATCATGAAGATAGGACTAAGCGTCCAGTCAAGAGATCAATGTAATACAAGGATACAGGAAACATTAACCCCGTCTTTATCTTTTCATCTACCCATCAACGCAACTCCCAGAACCCTCCCCTGGATCCCACCCTAACCCCAGGCATGTGCGTATATACAGTGTCGACGTAAATCCCTAGTGCGGCAAGTGTATGTGTGGGGGAGCGGGGTCACCAGGCCACATGGGGCTAAAGATCTTCCTCCGGTTCTGCAGGGGGGTCCAGTTGCAAGCCCCTGTAGTCTGTCCACCTTTTCCATATTGTTCTCCAAGTATTTTAAAATAGATATTGACTCATTTCCCGACTTGGCGTTATCTCTTCTTAATCTGTCTCTCAACCAAGGCATAGTTCCTTTAAAAAGGTAGTCGTAGTGCCCCTACAAAAGAAAGCAGGTGAGGACCCCCTCAAACTGCAAAATTATCAGCCAATTTCTCTCCTCCCCTATTTGGCAAAATTGCTTTTGGCACATGTAGCTCGACATCTCTGCTTCTTTATAGAGGCCTTGATCCCTGCAAAGCGGGCTTTCTCCCAGCTCGCTCAACAGAGGCAGTGATCTCTTCAGTAATAGATGACATTCAAGAGGAAGTAGATAAAGGCAACACTCAAATGTGTAATTATGCTGATGTCATGCAAATCCTCTTCACGATTGACAGCACTCCAAAAAGATGGGGAGGTGACTCTAGACAAGAGATTGATATAGGTAGAGTGTTCCAGAGTTTGGATGCGGACACAGCAAAGGCTCTTCTTCTCCAGTTTGTCATTCTGAACCTCGGTATCACTAACCTGTTACTGTTGGCAGAACGCAGCTGTCTGGCAGGGACATAGTGCTGGAACAGGTGTTTTATGCTTTCTAAGCCTAGGTTAAAAAGTGCCCCATGAACAATACGTAGGGCCTCAAACAAAATTCGCAAATGCAATTTGTGAATGGCAGGATAGATCGAACGAAATTTTTGAAGTTCTAAAATCAATTTCGCTGCAGCATTCTGGACAAGCTACAACTTAAGTCAACTTATGTTAATGTCCAGATAAAGGGCATTGCAATGATCCAATCTGGAAAGGATCATGGCAACCGGTGTGTGTCTCCACGATGGAAGAGATAAAGAAGGAAAGATCTCCCTCAGGGTCCTAGTAACCCAAAAACAGAATGATCCCATTCTGTTCACCTGAGGTCGGAAAAAAGCTTGATGTCAATTATGACTCCAAGATTCTTTGCCGGAGCAACAGGGCGAGGGCATGATACAAGCATTTCTGGCCGAAGACCAGAACCTCGTTTTTTTCCCCATTAAGTCGGAGAAAGTTGTTTGCCATCCAGGAGGCAACAGCCTGCATGCAGCTGTTAAAATTAGATTCAGCCTCAAAGGTTTTTGTAATGGACACAATTATTTGTGTGCCGTCAGAAAAGCTGTCAATGTAATCCTATGGGAGGAACTTAAATTATCGGTTTACAGGTAAGTATTTGTTTGTGGGAGTTGGGTTTCTGGGATTAGAACCAGGGTTCTACCAGGGTCGAGGATGAACTCTTAGAACACCCTCAATGGCACTAGGACGGCCGGGTGCAGAGTGCTGAGGCCCAATGTTCTCCAAAGGGGGCCTCCGTTTGGTGGCTGCTCACAAGCAGGCCACAAGGTTTTGGGAGAAAAGCTCCTGGTGTTAGGCTCAGACAAATGGGGATCCGAATTAGCACATGAGGTGCACCCACAGTGGCACAGGGGCGGCAGGATGCAGGGTGCTGTTTTGGCGTCTGGTGCCCTGTTGTTTTCAATGGGAATTTCCGGTTTTGGAGTTTGGCTGCAGGCTCGGTCCAGGAACACTTGGTGCCTTTTGCGGTCAGATTTCACCTTACCGGGCCACTTGCGGTTGTGGGGGGTCTCCGTGCAGAGGCTGCAGGTGACGTTGTGGAGTCCTGGAGGGGTCAACCCATGGTGGACTCCAGCTCTGGAGTGCTTGAGGACCTCGCTGGGATTGGTGGGCCACCCAAATTTGGGCCGTAGGCGTCGGGTGCAGAGGTGGGTCCCAGCATCGGGTGTCTTTGTCCTCAGCAGGCTCAGAGTCTGTTGTGGGAGATTCTTTCGAACAGACCTGCTGTTCACAGGAGGTCTGGTCTTTGTTGAAGGCAGTCAGTCCTCAAGGGGTTCTGAAGGTTTCTAGCTACAGGATAAGGCAACTTTTGGCGCAGGATCTCTTGATACTGCAGACGGGCTAGTACAGCTGGAGCCAAATCAGTTGTTCTCTGCAGTCTCCTCTGCTCGGTGTCTTCTTTTGTCCTTCTTCGTAGTTTGCGGAAATCTTCCTTCTTTGATCAGGGCTGCGCCCTAGATACTGAATTTAGGGGGCGTTTTAGGCGTCTTGAGGTCAGTAGCCAATGGGTTACTGACCTTAGGGTGACTACACCCTTGGTGTGCTCACCTCATGTGGGGGAATGGGCACAATACCTAATCCTGATTGGAGAGTGCCTGCCATCTGCAAGATACAGGGCACTGAAGAGTGAGCTTCACCTCGACTTCCCCACTGGAGGGGTGGGGTTGGCAGAGGTGGGCATACCTTCTGGGCTGTTTTAATTTTTCCCACCTGTCTCCCTGCCAAAAAAGAGGGGAGAGAGGAAGGGTGCTTGCTTCTGATAGCAGGAGTGGCAGGGGGTTGTGTTACAAAGGCAGCAGGGCCTTTGAAGCTCCCTTGCCACAGATGGCTCTTTCTGACCTTGGGGAGGTGTGACCACCTCTGCCCAGGTAAGGCTTTGTTTCTGGGCTCAGGGAGTGATGGCTCCCAGCCTAGGGGTCTAGAAATATGTCTCGTGGTGGCAGGCTGATGCTTACCAGTCAGGGAACTCACCAAAGCCTGGTCGTTTTTCAGGGGACATCTCTAAGATGCCCTCTGAATGCATGGTATAATAAATCCACACTGGCATCAGTGTGGGTTTATTATGCTGAGAAGATTGATACCAAACTGCCCAGAATTCAGTAAAGCCACTATGGTGCAGTGGAGTTCGTAATGACAAACTCACAGACCATATACTCTTTATGGCTTTACTGCAATTACAATGCCTAAGAATGGACTACTGCACGAGCACTGTAGGGGTACATTGCTCATGCAACTGTACCCTCACCAGTGGCATAGTGCATCCAGCTAGAGGGGTGTCTTACCTATACCATAGGCAGTGGCACACCGGTATGTATGCCATGTCGACTCTTCACTTTCTTCGCACCAAAACACACAGCCTGCAATGGCAGTGTGTGGGTGTTAAGGTACAGGACCTCTAAGGGTAGCACAATATGTGTTGCCACCCTTAGAGGCCTTCCGTGGCCACAGTGTCCTTAGTACCCATGGCTCCTTATACAAGGGACTTACCTGTGGCCAGAGAGGTGCCAATTAGGAGTACAAAGGTACAGTTTTGGGAAAGAACACAGGCCTGGGAACCTGATTGGCAGGGACCCAGGGCACATCAAGTCAAAGTGCATCAGAAATCTAGCACAAAGTGGGTTACTGCCACAGAAACCCGGCTTCCTACTCAAGGGTCCAGCTCCCTCTCCAAAGAAGTCAGTAAAAAGTCTTGGTTTTACAATTGACGAGGATCTATCTCTTAACCTTTTCCATGCTCATGACGAAGCCGCTCCGTCATGAGCCTCGGTTGAGCTGTGCTCATGACGGTGTAGTGTAGTTCCTAGTTTCCCACTAGGCCCTGCGCATTGGAATAACATAAACAGTAGTATCGACGTGGAACTGGCTATATTCCAGGCCTCCACTGACTATGCTAAACTTAATTGGGTTGTGTTACCAACTAGCTCAGAGGTCACTGGAAACTTTCTTCTCTGCATAGGAAGTGATCAGCTTCCCTGGCACAGACAAGAAGGGATTCAGTTTTCCAACAACCGTGCAACATGACAACTTTGCTCCTCAGATCAAGAGTCGATCTCTAGGGTCGTGTGAAACAATAGACATAGATTTCACTCAGTCAGTCTGGTGCAGTTTACTTTCACAATATGTAGAGAATAGAGAGACGGGCGTTTATCAATAAAGGTTAACATTTATTGAACAGTCTTTCTTCTCGTACAAGAGAAATGTATTGCCACAATTGCAATAACTGTTATTATAAAAAGTACGTACAGTAAGATAAGAATTGCGAAATAGAACTGTAAAAGCATTGATATGGTTTCTTAGCCATACAATGGTTTAAAAGTAATAAAACATATATACAGTCATATATACATTAGGCTAACATACTCAACTGGTGCTTCTAACTAAGCCTACCCCGGTGTGCCTGACCTAAGCCTAACACGTGAGAAGGGGGAGTAAGTAAGTAGCTTAAGTTAAGTTGGTTTTGCCAAGGTTTGTTTCAAGAATTCTCTTCTAAGGGTTTAGTCAACACCATACCTCTGAATAGAATGATGGAGGATTGGTATCTCCTTCAGGGGTCTCTCTCGATATCCCAGTTACCTGCGAGGGTAAACTGGAAGCGCCGGGACTGGATTTCTCTGCACGAGAAAGGCAGCAGCTTCTCTTCAGCGCGTCGGGAGGAAGGAGGGGTGACAGCGTCCGCGGGCAGCTGGGCTGGATGTCTTCGCAGAGGACGGCTGCACGGCTCCTCAAGCGTACTGAACCACAGTTCGCGCTGTAGCGGCGATAATGGTAATCAGTAGCTTCACCACCACAGGATAGCAGGCTGCAGCGACAGAGTGCTAGTTTTTACCAACACTGGTCATGCAGGCAGCTGGCATCAGCAACAGTAGCTCTCGCTCAACAGCAGCTAGCTTCGCTCTCACATTGCTTAAGGCAACGTTGGTAATATTTATACCTGACAGGTGCCGGGTTTGACGCAAGTTTGCTGGACATAAGACGTCAATTAAAGATGTCACTAGGAAGTGGCAGCTATCAGTTGCTCATTAGAGTTCTATTACTAATCAAAACATAGCAAGCGGGGATTTCCAGGTTTGCTAAGTTTTTATCTTGTTGAAGAACTCGGAGTGTTATCTAGGAATATCAGATAGTGACTGCTGCTCTGTCATTGCACTAATTGGTCGCAAAGGAAGTAGCAGAGAGTCATGCTGGAATGTGGCTCTGCTCGTGTGAGGCCAGAGATGACTTTTCAGAAAATCGCACTTGAACGGTTATGCCAATATAGGGAATAAATGGATTTATAGCCGAATAGGGGCATAAGGTCACAGTATCGATCAGGAACCTAGATAAGCACATGACACCCACTCCACGAATTCATGTCCATCAAATTACTAAAACTAAGCAATTAGATGCATGTGTAACATTGTGTAACATAGCCCACCCCAAAATACATAAATGCATTCGAAATAGGCGTACTTGTAATACATGGAATTTAGGTACTGTACGTTTTTTTTTTAAAAAAAGCAAAGTAATCATTCAAAAAATTATTGCATATGAAATCAATGAACGATTATGCAAAAAGAATTACACATGAAGTATCTCTGACAGAAGAAATGCGAGATAAATCATCACATAAAAATGCATTGTAATAACATGTGTGCTAGAGGCTGGTGTAATGTTGTTATGTCTCTAGATGTGTTTAGAAATAGAAGTGTGAAGCTTCTGTTCTCTAAGAATAGTTTTTACGTTAAGCAAAGAATTGTTCGTGCCAAAAAAGAGAGGGTCAATATTTAAAAATTGTCCAATTCAAAGAAAAATCAGTTTACCAAAGCTCCTGGCAGTTTTTTGTTGATCAAAACTGAAGGCCGAATTCAGAGTTCATAGGAACGCTGTGTGTCGGAAAGCTTTTCCAAAAGTTATTGTTTCTCTATGGGTGAGAACATCGTATCAGACAGGCTCGCAAAGAATTGGTCTACAAAATCAGGTGATAGTTCAACCAAATTAGATAGCGCTGAAACTTGGCAGGTGTGAGAATGATTGCTGTCATCGAAGACAGGACTAGCCCTGCTCACAGCACGTTGTACCTGGATGATGTTGCTTTTGTCACTCGCTCCACTGTTACCACTTGGCTGTAGTACAGGAGTCTCCACAAATGCCGTCATCAGGATTGGTAGCCGCTGGGGACAACACAATGCGTGAGCCGTTATTGGACTTAGCAAAGTATCGACGTCCATTGGTACTGCTGATGGAAGTGAAAGACAGATGTCCAACACGCATTCCTCGCCGCAAAGCATACACCGTAGCACAGGTAAAATGCAATTTTGCCATATCGGTCTGAATGAAAGGAACCAGGTCATGTTTAGATCTCTCAGCCTGGCCAATCCGAGGACGTTAGTTATCCTGTCCCTGTAGCGCATTGCTAGGATTGTCTCTTCCATTCCCATGGGAGCTATGTCTGAGCCGAGGCTTGCCATAACGTAGCAGGAGGGTCAAAAATAGAATCCCTGCGATGAGTCCCAAAAATAGTGGAATACCACCAAAAATGGAGTGCACAAAATTAGGAAAGATTCCCAAAATTGCTTGGAAGGGTGTTAGCAGTCCCGTAAAGACTGTCTTAAATATGCCTGGGATGCTTGTAGCACTAGACATGTTAAGGAGTTGGTCGAGCATTTGTACGAAATGCACGGGGCAATTTGTTGATAAAAGGTCATGGACCTCAGTAGCCGTCCTTGCGACTAGAAGATCATACGTCTCTTTAGATGACGTTATAGGCACTGTTGTCTGTAAAAGCACAGATTTCATTTTGCTTAATGTATCAATTCGTATAGAATAGAGATTCAGACGAGGCCAGAGGGGAGTCACTATGTCTGGAGGCCCGCTCGGGAACAATGCTTGCATACAGCATTTGACCATGGACGTTACTTCTACTAGATAACTTAGTCCGGGCGCGATGCCACAGCACCTGTGATCCGTTCTTAGAATGTAACTCCCGTTTGCGAGTTGCATAAAGAAGGGCTCTATCTGAGTTGCAGGTGTGACTAGCTGGTGGCATGAGAGGTTGTTTGAATTTCCATCACATGCTCCGTGTAAATTAATACCCTGACACAAAAGTATACCGCTTAGTGAGTGTTTACAGTTGTCACCACTAAGAAATACATTTTTGTCGCTGTCACTATAGCAAGAATGAGTGTATGGTAATTTCCATTCGGATTTTACATATCCTTTACCCAATCGTTCATACTGGCCAGCAGGTATGTATTCAAGGCACTTATGAAATCGGAAAGTTGTTATCGGAATTGTGATAATTCCATGTATTATCCATTCAATGACAGGACTCTCTGACATTGTCAATGGTAATCGCTCGAGTTTCTCGATGCTCAAGATTGTATAGTCTGCTCCTTTCTGTGCCAAACTGATCTGTTTATCAGTAAGGTTAAAAATGGAAAATAATGACGTTGTGTTTATCAGACGCCAAGGCACATAGCCTGAACGAAGATTTTGCAACGTCCAGCCTAGTTCTATAATAGAGCGTAATTGAGACTGGCCATGTTGTAACATTAGCAAATCTCTGTCTATCACATCAAAGGCAGAGGATACAATATTGTCCAAAGAATATATTCTGGAAGACAGAGTCATTAACCCATTGTCTACTACAGATAGTGATTTCTCCAAATTAATACGATCAATTTCTCGTATTTTTTCAGCAGTTTCAATTTGCTTTACTTTCCAAGCCTCGTTGTATGAAGCATAGATGCTGGTCGCTATGAAACGCTTTTGACGCTGTTTGCGTGGTCCAAGAATGAAATCGCGCAAATCAGCACCATCTTTTAATAAAGACAAGTGTTGCTTAATTTCAGCCAGTGTGGATGTAGTTAGCCATTCTAGGCAAAGTTTACCTACACTGTATGTTGTTATAACCCCTGGATGTTGTCTCTGGGAATATCTTGAGTCTAATCTGGTCATTTTTAAACCCTGTGTTTTATTCAGGAACCTATCTTGACAGTTATTTGTGTCTGTAGGCCAGATTAACCACTTTTTCCAATCAGGATGTGTTCTGTTGAAATGTAAAATGTGTGACACGTCTAGCTCATTATCTGCAGTTGCATTCTCAGCTATTGGCTTTGGTATAGACGGTGTTTTCATTTCTTTGTTCTTAGCTAGGCCAAGACAAGATGTTTGGTGTACAGTGTCATTTAAAAATAACATTTGTTCTGGTATCATGCAGGTTCTAAATAGTGCTTCAATGCCTTGCACCTGCCAATCTTTTGTACCCCAAATTGTTTTCGTTTCAATATTATTTTTCCAATAATCAAAACCAAATGTCATCATTTTGTCATAAAATGCTTCTGAATATATCAATTTAGAATTTGTCAGCATTGTTTTCATTCCTGTTTTATCTAACAGTTTATAATAAAACGTTTCTGCATCACTTGTGTTAAACCCTGTGAAATATTTGAATTTCTCAAAAAATGCTTTAGAACTGCTTTTAGGTGGTGTAGAACAATGTTCCCATTGATTATACATAAAAACATTTCTAGGCTGTGCAGATTTATGCAAGTAGTGATCACCATAGTGGGTATAACAGAATAACTGCTCATAACTAGATGAACCTTGTAAATAATCATGATCTGTGAATCTAGCTGACATTACTAAATCAGACATCATGTCATTAATACTGTTAAAGTCCCAATCATCAGAGAATGTACTAGGTGTAACAAAGTCACTTAAGGAAACCTTTAGTTGATGAGGATACTTCAGGATTTCGACCGGACCATAGATCTCATAGTCTGTTTTCTCCCATACTACCCCACCAGGTATTGGAATTGCTGTGACATTTACTGTTGACAGTTCTCTTTTCTTCACATGGGATGATCTGTGTGGTTTCAGGACTAGGTTGATGTTCTGACTTGCTGTGTCCATTCAATTGTAATGAACTTCCCTAAAATTAAAACTAAAATTAGGCATAGTAGGAGTATGAATACCCCTGAGATAATCCAATGCTCAATCAACGGTGAATCCAGATATAGTTCTTTGATCTGTTGAAGGAGTCCTGTTGAATTTTCTTTAGAATACTTTTTTGTTTCTGGCATCACTTCGGGGTCGTTTAAATCTTCAGAGAAGTTGTCGAAGTTGATGAAATAACCAGAGGCAGTTCTGTCAATTGAGGGGATTGTTTTTTCAATCTGTCTTTCGGTAGCACTTTCTGATGCCACATTATTGTAGACTGGTGTTGTTTCCTGACGAACTGTTTCAATCTGTGTTTCAAGAGGCACGAGTTCCATGGCTGTATTGCATAGTCCTTCATTGTGCACTGCAGGCTGATCGAATGTGATGAGTCTTTCAGTTTGAACCTCTTGGATTGTTGCAAGTTTGGGTATTCTGTTGTTTCTTGGGAGTCCACTGGGCCTACTGTTGATTATAGGCCACATGCTTGTGGTTTTACCAGATCGATGGATACGATTCTGTTCTCCTTTTTACCAGCAAGGGGCGGTAGCACAACTGATCTTGTTCCGGTGACTGCCAAGACAGGTACTGCTTTTCTGTAAGAAGGCCCAAATTCCTTCTTAACCGCGATCTTTTCTCTGACTAGATCCCCAATCTTTGGAATCCAGACAGGCCTTGCTGGGGCTGTTGCGGGTGGTGCCTCGTCAGTGGTATTTGGCTGTTGCTTTAACTTTATGTTGCTTAAAGATTTTCTTGTTTCATTCAGTTCCTGTAAAACAGCCAAACGGTCTTTTACTTCAAACTGCTTTGTTTCTTTTTGTACCACTGACATCTGACTATCGAGGTCCTGAACGTTCATTCTTATTCCGAACAATAGTTCGTATGGGCTGAAACCTTTTAGAGAATTTCTTGGCATGTTGTTAAGACTAGTCTGGACACTTATTAAATGTTTGACCCACCCAGCGCCTGAACCTAATACCTTCGCTGTTATAGATTGCTTTATGCCCCGGTTTTTTCTTTCTACCACACTTATGCGACGGACAAGAATACCGCAACCCAATTCCCATGCTGGCCATGGCCCCCTTATAGGCTCGAGAGCTGAAAGCAGGACCCTGGTCAGAATGGAACGTGGTAATTGCGTATATGCCGATATGGACTCGCTAATCTTTTATAACAGTTCTAGGCGTCAGCCGAGTGCTGGTGGCCTCATTTTTTAAGGGCTTTTCGTCTTAACTATTAATAGGACGCAGGATGGGGTGTAGGCAGCGTTACGCTCTTTCTGATTGGTAGCCGGTAGCACGGTTCGCCACTGCGATCCCTATTACAGTCTTCACAGTTGTTTGCATATATTTGGTGTTCTACACTCATTCCCGGCCACCAGAATACTGATTGTAATTCAGTCAGTGATTCCTTAATCTTTCTGTGCCTAAGACCCAAACCCATATGTGCGTCTGCTATTAAAAATATTCTCCTGTTCGTGTTTGGAATTACTCTATCCCCCACTCCAGGGATTCAAGCAAACGGAACGGAGTTTGCATCGATTATGTATGCATAATTGAGTGGATAGTTTACGGGTAGTGCTGCACAGTCGCCTTTTACGGTCGTTTTTACTGCCAGCATTGTTTCCCCGTCTATATACTTATCTGTACGCTTTTTTGTGGCTACGGAAGCCGGGTTAGTTGCTTCCGCGGTGGCTGTATTAGCCAATGAATTCCCTGCAACGTGAACGCCATCACGTTGAAGACTCTGTGCGTGAATCACGTGAGTCTTTTGTAGTTCTTTGTGTAAAAGAGCTACCTCGTTCCAGAGCTTTTTATGCTTTATTGTGGCACCTGTGTCATCTTTGTAGTCGTTTTCGATCCAACTCTGCAGTTTGTTGTTGAAAGATTTTACGCAAAAATGAGAATCGCACACTATAAGTGTGGGGAATTCGCGTTCTGCATTTTCGAGCGCCATCTTTAAAGATCTGATTTCAGTTCTTTGAGCCGAACAGTACTTAACTGATTCAGTTTTTGTTATTTTCGGTTTGATTTTACCGCACAGCCAACGACATTTAATGATCGCACATGCTGCATCGTAGGATTTTCTCTCTACGTTGAAATGCTGTACAAAGCTATCTGTGTAGATTATACAGGCGTATTGTGGGAGAGGCAGGATTTCGATTGGCAGAGGATATTCTTCTTCATATTCTAAATCATTCAGTTCTTTGTATTGCGGGGCGAAATAGTATTTAACATCTTCCGCTCTTAGAGAATCTATGCACTGTATCCATTTTGGATCCAGTGACACTGTAGGCAGGTTTACTGGGCTGAATAGCGCTTCGAAGGCGGATTCCGCTGTAAGGATATTAATCCGTTTGCCGTGTGCTAGTTCTCTTTCATTTGCTAATGCGATTTGCACTGCGTTCACAGTTCTTTCTGTGCGACTGAATGTTTTTTCTGCTTGTGTGTACAAGTGAGACTTAATTGAAATTGGTACCTTTTCTCCCTCATTAGAGGTTAGGTATGTGAATCCGCATCTTCCTGGGATGACTCGGATTACAAGATCACGTGTGTTGTCACGTGTGTCTAATTTTGTTCTTGCTAACATGTCTGTTTGCAGTGATCTCAAAATTTCTGTGTGTTTTTGAGTCCAATTGATTTGTTTTAAATCAGGTTTTATTAGTTCGTAGAGAGGTTTAACCCTCTCTGCATAATTTAGGATGTAGGTTCTTCCGAAATTCAGAAAACCTAGTATTGATTGTAAATTCTTCAGCGTTTTTGGAGCTTGGAGTACAGCGCACTTCTCTAAGAAGTTGTCCGCTAGGCTTTTCCCTTCACTTGATAATTCGTACCCTAAAAATAGTACTGTCAGATGGGCAATTCGGGACTTTTTAAAGTTGAATTTGTAACCCTCTGCTGCGAACCCAAGTATAATGGTGTTCACTCTTTTCAAGTGAGTATCCAAGTCATCATCTGTGAGATAAATGTCATCTACGTAAGATAATGCTTCATCATCATAGATTTGTAGTAACTCTGTTACCCTAGCTGAGAATAGTCCTGGGCTGTTCTTGAACCCCTGTGGGAGTCGACAGAATTTTTTCTGCGACCCAAATGCGGAGAAAGCGGTCAAGTATCTGCTTTCTGGTGCAATGTTTTGACAAAAGAAACCATTAGAAATGTCTAATGTCGTTTTATATTTTTTCCTAACTATGTTATTCATTAGGGCTGCACTATGCGAGTTTTGTACTGCAAAAGTTTTGCAACATGTATTAAGGTGTCTGTAGTCCAAAACTAGACGATATGAATTGTCTGGCTTGGAGACAGGAAACAAAGGATTGTTCATTTGAGAGGTGCATGTTTCAATCACCCCCTGGTACTCAAGTTGATCTAAGATCTCCCTGACCTGTTTTTTAGCTTCTTGCTTTATGGGATACTGCCGTTGGGCAGTTGGTTCACTTTTTAGCTGGATTTTGTGAGGCGTTGAATCCTCATCCCATCCTACATGATTTTTATATAATGCAGGTGCCTGGGCTACTGCCCATTTCCTTGCATATGTGTATTTTTTGTGAATCGGTATGTGATTCGAGAAGGCAGGCATAATCACTTCTTCGCCACGAGGGCACTCCCTGACAAACTCCGGGGGCCAATCTTTTTCAGCTAACAGAATATCATAGCCTTTTGAGAGCTTATCCCAAAATAGACCCTTAATTTTCCTAGTCTTATCACCCTCCATACGCAATGTTATTTCGTATATTTTATGGGGCTCGCTAAGTCTGGCGTCGGCAGTTTCAACCTGAATGTATTCATTCGTGTCCACTGTCTCCAGATGACTCATCAATTTCTTGCGCGCTATACTGATCTCTGCTGCACTGTCCAACATTGTCAATGCCCACTCCCCGTTTTTCAACTGTGTCCTCAGTATTCTCGGCATGGTTGATTACTGTAATACTGGCTACCTTCTTTTTCTGAAATTGAGATTTCTTATTTTGAGCAGGTTCCTTGTCTTTGGACTTGGTGTGCTCTCCTGGGTCTGACCGTCCTCTTCTTTCCGAATTCTGTGGAAAAGATCGAGAGGGACGTGTATCAATACTTTGATATCTATCAGGTTTTTTTATATTATCCCTATTTCTAAGGTTATATCTTTTCTCAGAGGGCTCCCGTTGGGGAGACTGGCGTTCTCGAGTCGGAGTTTTTTCCCTCCGTCGAGGAGACCTTCCTCTGGGCTGGAAAACTTTTTCCTTGGGAGTGGATTGTTTATTTCCATCCCAGCTCTTTTTAGGAGTATTTGAATTATTTTTAATAAATAATTTTTCTGGATTTTCGAGCAGTTGGGGCTTAACTGGTTTTCCACCCAAGCTGTCTCTACCTAATTCTTCATAGCATTTTTCTATGATTTTTGCAAGCTCAACAGGATCTTTTATATCTGTTTCCCTCAACTTCTGGCGAATCGCCACAGATGCTGCTTCTCCCTTTACATTAGCTAATAATATAGCTGTGACCTGCTTGAAATCTTTCAGTAATTTCATACCCAGATTTAAAGCGGGCTCTGGACCGAATTCATTTTGAATCTGTTTTAGCACTTCTGGTATTACCGCCATAGACGGAACACCGTGTGTTTTTGTGTAAATGGAAGCAAAGACTGTACCCCAAGTGTCGCAGTCCTCCACGTGTGGTGCGATTCCCATAGGAAGGCAGATGGTCAAGATTCTGTGTTTCTCAATAGGGGTAGTATCAGGAAATACTGCCTCTATTTGAGTGATTTTCTGGGCTAACCAGAAAGGAATTTGTTCCCGTTTTACGGGTGTTTTACCAAGACATGACTGTATGTTCTGTGGTGTAATTTTATTAGTGTTCCCCTGATGAGGGGTCAGCTGGTGTGAATTAACAGCTGGCTGGACTGTTGCAGTCCGTATTACATATTGGACTAATTGCCTATGTATTTTTATTAATGTATTTAGCTGTGCTAACAGCTCTTCCTTAGACATTTTTGCAATGTCAGGATGTGGTGTGTAGCTGGCTAGAACCGGCCACGTGGCTCCTGGTCTACCTAGTGGACCGAGCCTGGTTATGTGATCATTGTGTTTTAGGGCGCCATTAAACCAGAGCAGGTGCTCTTGAAATTTAAGTGGAATTTCAACCTCCTCGAAAGGGGCGTACTCATCCGGAGGTTCCTCTATTTTGTAATAGTGAAACTCTTGTGTTATAGCGTTTACCGCTGGAAAGTTTATCCATGAATAGAATACCTCTGTCTGCCGATACTCGTGAGCCTCTATCACGAAAATTACTGTACCACCTTGAGGTGTCAGTCCATTCTCTATAAGTTTTAAAGTTATAGATCTTCTTAACTGGACCGGGATGATAATAGCATCCGGGTCTGCTTGTTCGGGACCTTGCTGAGTCGCATCTACTGCGGCCCCAGAGGTGCCGTTTTCTGGCATTGTAAAAATGCGAGGTTTGCAGAGTAGGTCTCCAAGGAGACAAAGATTAGATGCACAATATTTTGGAACACTGTATCCTTCAACGTTGAATAAACCAGAGCTTTACATAGGAATCTCTTCCTACTAAGGTCGGGCGGATTTTAACCTTTCGCCCACTCCAGACGTCTATTGGAGTATTTACGGGTGAAAGGGGTGTGAAATATGCACGACTGAGTTACTCTACAAGTCTTACGTTAGTTTATCGCCTTGCCCCACGTTGGGCGCCATGTAGTGTAGTTCCTAGTTTCCCACTAGGCCCTGCGCATTGGAATAACATAAACAGTAGTATCGACGTGGAACTGGCTATATTCCAGGCCTCCACTGACTATGCTAAACTTAATTGGGTTGTGTTACCAACTAGCTCAGAGGTCACTGGAAACTTTCTTCTCTGCATAGGAAGTGATCAGCTTCCCTGGCACAGACAAGAAGGGATTCAGTTTTCCAACAACCGTGCAACATGACAACTTTGCTCCTCAGATCAAGAGTCGATCTCTAGGGTCGTGTGAAACAATAGACATAGATTTCACTCAGTCAGTCTGGTGCAGTTTACTTTCACAATATGTAGAGAATAGAGAGACGGGCGTTTATCAATAAAGGTTAACATTTATTGAACAGTCTTTCTTCTCGTACAAGAGAAATGTATTGCCACAATTGCAATAACTGTTATTATAAAAAGTACGTACAGTAAGATAAGAATTGCGAAATAGAACTGTAAAAGCATTGATATGGTTTCTTAGCCATACAATGGTTTAAAAGTAATAAAACATATATACAGCCATATATACATTAGGCTAACATACTCAACTGGTGCTTCTAACTAAGCCTACCCCGGTGTGCCTGACCTAAGCCTAACACGTGAGAAGGGGGAGTAAGTAAGTAGCTTAAGTTAAGTTGGTTTTGCCAAGGTTTGTTTCAAGAATTCTCTTCTAAGGGTTTAGTCAACACCATACCTCTGAATAGAATGATGGAGGATTGGTATCTCCTTCAGGGGTCTCTCTCGATATCCCAGTTACCTGCGAGGGTAAACTGGAAGCGCCGGGACTGGATTTCTCTGCACGAGAAAGGCAGCAGCTTCTCTTCAGCGCGTCTGGAGGAAGGAGGGGTGACAGCGTCCGCGGGCAGCTGGGCTGGATGTCTTCGCAGAGGACGGCTGCACGGCTCCTCAAGCGTACTGAACCACAGTTCGCGCTGTAGCGGCGATAATGGTAATCAGTAGCTTCACCACCACAGGATAGCAGGCTGCAGCGACAGAGTGCTAGTTTTTACCAACACTGGTCATGCAGGCAGCTGGCATCAGCAACAGTAGCTCTCGCTCAACAGCAGCTAGCTTCGCTCTCACATTGCTTAAGGCAACGTTGGTAATATTTATACCTGACAGGTGCCGGGTTTGACGCAAGTTTGCTGGACATAAGACGTCAATTAAAGATGTCACTAGGAAGTGGCAGCTATCAGTTGCTCATTAGAGTTCTATTACTAATCAAAACATAGCAAGCGGGGATTTCCAGGTTTGCTAAGTTTTTATCTTGTTGAAGAACTCGGAGTGTTATCTAGGAATATCAGATAGTGACTGCTGCTCTGTCATTGCACTAATTGGTCGCAAAGGAAGTAGCAGAGAGTCATGCTGGAATGTGGCTCTGCTCGTGTGAGGCCAGAGATGACTTTTCAGAAAATCGCACTTGAACGGTTATGCCAATATAGGGAATAAATGGATTTATAGCCGAATAGGGGCATAAGGTCACAGTATCGATCAGGAACCTAGATAAGCACATGACAACGGAGCGGTTCTGTCATAGCCCGCTCGGCGCGCCTGCGTGGCGCGAATTCCGCGCCTGAGCTGGACGTTCCATTTAGCGGGCGGGGCCATGACGGAACCGCTCCGTCATGAGTACAGCTCAACCGCGGCTCATGACGGAGCGGCTCCGTCACGAGCATGCGAGCGCCGCTCTGTCCCCCCTCACCCCTAGCGCTGCGGCGGAATTGCCGCTGCAGCGAAGGGGTTAAACCACAACTTGGCTCAGTGATATCCGCCCGCTTTTTCCAAATTTGCAGAATTAAGAAGATCAAGAAATTTCTCACTATTGACGCCTTGGTCCGGGTAATAATAGCTTTGGTCATGCCAAGAATTGGCTACCCTATCTATATACTTGGGTCTCCCTAAAAATCTTATGCATAGCAATCAGTTGGTCTAAAACCAGGCTGCTTGGCTGATCTATCAGCTTCCCAAATGTAGCCATAGTTCTAAAGTTACACAAGACCTTCACTGGCTCCCAGTTGCACAGAGATTTACATTCAAAACATGTTGCACTATTTTCAAAGCCTTGCACATGAAAAGTCAAGCATTTATTAAATCTCAAATCCACACGTACTCCCCTACCAGAGATCTCAGAACCACCCATTTGCACCTGTTAGTGATCCCCCAATTTAAGAGGTTTAGGATAGGGTCAGGTCAGGTTTTTTGTCACAGCTCCTCATTTCTGGAACTCTCTGCCCCTGGAATTAAGGACCACCTTTAATTATAGGAAGTTTAGACAGATGCTGAAGCCTTGTCTCTTTAAGCAAGCCGTGCTGGGATAGTTAGCTATTGCAAGAGAACCTTTGGTAACATTAGTTGCTCTACATTATGCAGAGCACCCCATTTCGCATTCCAGAGTCCTACTTCGATAGAATAGATAAAATAACATGAATGCTCCTCTGGTATAGTTTAGAAAAGGGGGTGGTGATGAACAGAGTGTCTGAGTTAAACAGACCACTCTTACCCAGTCCAAAGATCAGGGCTTGATCCATCACCGTTATTTATCTCACTGCCCCATCCCAGCTCAGAACCTGGCTATATGCAAATCAGTCTGTCCCTGGCCCAGTGCATCATGGGAACAGGGCAGACTAAACTACCAAGCCAATTCTTCACCAGAAAGGAGACAAGCTACCGGGGACCGGTTTCTGGCATTTCAGCCTTCTTCGGCCCGGCTTGCTTGAATCCTGATGGAGCAGTGAGAAAGGGACTCATGTCTGAGTATACCCTGCCACACCTATAGTGGCCAAAAACGATTTAGAAAAGGGGGTGGTGATGAACAGAGTGTCTGAGTTAAACAGACCACTCTTACCCAGTCCAAAGATCAGGGCTTGATCCATCACCGTTATTTATCTCACTGCCCCATCCCAGCTCAGAACCTGGCTATATGCACCACCCCTTGTTGTAAATATACCTCTGGTATAGTGGCACTCCTTGAATAGCCTTACAAGCCCTCACACAGCCCACATACAATGGTGGTATTGCACTACTGGATAGCAGTGTGTAATGGTGGGCAACACAACTACTATTTATTAATAATTGGGGGTTTGCACCAAGGCTGGACTTTGCGTCTAGGCTGGAAAGGTCTATTATGGATGTCTAATTTATATATGCATTATCTATACGGTAACCGTAGGAGTAGAAGACCTTTGTTACCAGCCACCCCAGAGGTGTGGGATGGCTTCAATAGAAGCCTGGGCTGGTATGGCAGAGTTACTCAGCACACACCACTGTAGAGGATTGGCGCATACTTCCAGAGTTGGGGAGACTTGATGGATTTCACTGGTGGCACCTCATCAGTATTTCCACGGTAGGTGATGATGAAGCTGAGGATGGGTTGAAATAGTTTGTAGCCCTCCAAACTGAATACGACTTGGATCCTGTGCAGTACTATATATGTTTAGGTGGAAAGCTTGGATTGGGCTGCAAACTCCATGGCTACCTCACTGAAGAATTGGGTTCTCGTTGAGGAGCTGAGCAAAGGGGCGTTTTTTTAGATCTACTGCACCATACTGAATAATAAGCCGGATACCCTGGGGAAACGCAGGGCAGCCTGGGAGAGTGACCCAGGGTCTATGGAGTATGTGGACTGGGAGGCAGCCTTAATGCACCCCCGAGAAGTGGCTATTCAATCTAAATTGAGATTAGCCCAATTGAAAATTCTTCAAAAAATGTATTAGAACAGGAGCCGACTGCACAAGATGGGCAAGGCAGCTGACCAGTAAAGTTTGCGCTGTGAGGTGGGAAAAGGCACTTTCCTATGTACTCTCCGGGATTGCCTTGCCTGGAGGCAGTTCTGGAAGTAACCACTCCAGCCAGCCCACAATACCTTTCTCTGGGAATCCCATGCAAAGTTGTTATATAGTCATTTGGGCTTCATGATAGCGAAAAGAAAACTACCACCCACAAAAAGACAATGGATTTCAGGCATGCAAGTATGCATGGAATTAGAAAGGATGGTTTATAAAGCTAAGGGAACCCCTTGAAAGTTTTATAAGGTTTAGAGAGGATGGAGAACCATCATGGACTTGATTTAGAATTGAATGTCGCCGGATCGGGTAGTACAGACTGGCAGGGTGATTGAGAAAAAATTTGCAGGGGATTGCGAGAGAGCCATGGTGTAGAGAAACAGAGATCAGATGGCAGAGGGAGGAAGTTTGGGTGGCTCCCCAAAGCAGGTAGGGTTGGACGGGTTGTGAGTGGGAGCATTGCTAAACCAGCTGCTGTTGCTTCGATCACAATCCTATTGTAACTATCGACTGTGTGTATCTGTTAAAAGCAGGCATAAAGCTAGTTAGAAACAAATGCCAAAGAAGGCTCGAGAAGATCAAACTTTTTGGGCTAAACTCCTGAAATTAGATGAGCATAATATGAGCGTGTAGGATATCAAATAGTCCAATTGGAGTTTGATCAATATAAAAAGGTTTGTCATTTACATAGTAGTAATTCTGTACTGACTGACCAAAATCCTTTGATATGGATAGAAGAATTAGAAAAAGAATAAACTAAAGCAAACCTCTCCTAATTTACCTTCCAAAAGGAGAGAGATTTTATGGAAAGTATATTAAACCAATTGGATGAGGTCATTAAAGAAATAGTTTTCTTACGGACTCACGCCGGAACAGCAAACTGAACCCGGCTGTTCCAGCCCCTCGGTGATTGATTCCGGCTGCCCCTGCGATCATCATAACTCATTTGGACACCCCTCTATTTCAAGTTTCTGGCAAATAAGAACCCTATCCGGACTCTTCCTAAATTCGCCCGCACTTTAATTTGATTACAAGGCAGCGCATACAATTGATCCTTAGAACAGCGCACCACCGCCTACCCTGCCAAAGCGCTGCCGGTCTGGATACCCTCCGTGACTTAGGGCTCCCGGTTTTATGGAAGTTATTTTTTTGTCATTTCCGTCTGTATTTATCCATATTTATTTTTGGGACATTTTATCTGTATTTATCCACATTTATTTTTGTCACAGTCAATAGTCGATGCTGCATCTATGTATTTTTCCACATTTATTTAAATTGGCAATTCACACGTGCACTCAGTTGTTATTGGTCAACACTATACATTCATCTGAAAACTTTGCCATTTGCAGAATATCCCCAATACGCTTAAAAGTTATGGATACAAACAACCCTCAAGATGTCAGAACCACCTCTGACCATGGTGCAGTGAGGGAAGATCTTTATAATTTTATAAGATTTTATAAGCACTTATACGTTTTTTTTATTTTTTTAAGAGTTTTATATAGCGCGAACTTGAACCGAATAGGTTATCAGAGCGCTTTACATAGCACCAGTTACGTTACATAAGGCCACACATTCATTTTTGTCAGGCACGGGGATGTGAATACTTCATTTTAAATAAATAGATTGTCTTTCTTTCTTTCATGAAGCGCACCAATCTTTAGCCCACAATTTACAGACGAAGAGGACATGGAGTCCTCAGTTAATGCTGCTAAATTTTACTGCTTATGCTGTTCAACGATCAGCTTACAAATTGGCTTAGAGCTTAAAGACCTGAGCCACTGTGACACTAGAAACTCTATCGTGTAGCGCTTCTGTAAAGACATACTTGAACAGTATAAGATGTCACCTAGTTGTGTCTTGGAAGTAACGTAATTTCCGGAGTAGTACCACTGTAATTTTTTGATTGTGATCAAAAGTATCCATTCAAAGTACTGATTGTAATAAAAAATAAAAAGTGTGCACCTTTTATTCCATGATCGAGCCTGGTTTTTAACCAAATCAATCACCTCTGTGGCTATTCCTCCGTCAATTCAAGCAGTGGATGCTGGCACCGTGGGCGTATGTGGAGTAAGGGACACCACATTTCACTGAGGGTTCTGTGTACAGAGCCATAAAAAAATCTTAGAAAGGATGCTATAGAGGCTATAAAATGCAGTGGCGCGTAGCTAGCTGGGGCTTTTCACACTCAGGGCAATCCCTCAGTTTGCCGCCCAGTTCTGGTAAGAGTGATTGGAGGGTGTTGCTGGTGAAAGAACAAGACGAGAGGGGTAGGTGCGCGGACAGATGACAACGAGCGGGGGGAGGGGGCATTTAGCGACGCCGAGGGAGAATCAAAGAAAACCAAAAACTTTATATAGTGCAATGAATCACCCCGCAGGGGTATCTCGGCGCTAAAGTGCAGACCCAGGTGAGAGAGGAAGTAAAGAAAGTTAAAAGAGACAGGTTTTGAGTAGCTTTTTGAAACAGACCAAATCAGAACAGGCGTGAATATGAAATAAGAGCCTGTTCCAATGAAAGGAAACCAGGTATGAGAAAGATCGACCGCATGTCATGTTAATAACGCTCTAGAGGCGATTCAGAGGACTCGTTGCACACGCAAGCTAAGCTCTCTTGCCAAAAAAGGTTGCATGTGAGAAAAGCAATGGCACAACTTGATGTTTAAATATGTTACATGGCTGGATTTTCGGTAATCTTAACTACAAGGTAGAGGTTAGGAAAGTAATGTTTCCGTGGGAATGTCAGAGGAGTTGTCATTACAAAAGTGTTCTTGCACTTCTAAACTTACACCTCTCCTTCGCACAGGAGTAAGTGCCACAACTTCATTCTTTTCAATGCCTGTAGATAACATTCTTCGTAATGAGAGGAGCAATGTCTTGGACCCCCTAATCTGATGATCACTGACAGTCACACAAAACCTGAGGGGAATTTAAGAATGCATGAAATGTTGACAAAATGTTAAACACAATAATGTGAAGAATAAAGAACTGCAATGCAAATGCTTGTTTTTGTTGTGAGCCCTGCAGGACGCCCTGCTTTCCTTCATGCAATGGCAGGGCTCACTTCACACCTCAGGAGAGTTCAAGCATCGGCCTAATCGCTGTAATCATGCAGATGCAGCGATTAGACTAAGAGAAAGAGGTGTCAGTAAAGGAAAGATGATACTGGCCAGAAACACTGCCTTGACAGTCTGCCGTCTCTGAAAGTGATATGCGCCAGCCGTGCGTGGTGAGACAACTCTCGGCTGGAGAATGGCAGCTAGTATTTTCCCATTTTTATATATAAATACAGACAAAGGAAAACTTGTTTTCCGTCTGTATTTATATGTAAAAATCCGTTTAAACGGAAAACCGGGAGCCCTACTTATGATCAGTTCTTGCCCACACTTTAACCTAAATCTGTAACCTGGTCCTGATGATAGCCAGACATTGTATATAGGCCGAAACGCCATCGACCCCCACCGGGTAATTCACAACGCCTTCTCTGTGATTGCCCAGAAGAATTAACTTGTCCTCACATTTTCAAACTGTACGGGCATCATAGATGACTTCATTGTTAATATATAACCTTAAAAAACAAGAACCTGGGCACACATATGATTATCAACAATATATAAAGTAATTGGTAGTAACTGTAGTCGACACTGGATATTCTTCTTAAAGATTTTTATACCCAGAGTGCGGGTAAAAAAATGGAGGTAATGTAGCTCGGTTTCACTCTTACCGACGAGGCGAGCACAGGAGGAGTTCTGCTTTCACAGGCTCTTCCATGGTCTCGGAAGCACCCGCTCGCCTGACCACATCCCAATCTACATTACCTTCATTTTTTTTACCCGCACTCCGGGTTGGCATTATCACCGGACTTTCGATACCTGCACCACGCTCTCAAGCCCTGAAGCGTCACAGGCACTGTCCTGTTGACGAAACACGTGTCGGCTGGCGTTTGTCTCTTTTTTTTATGATCATCCACACGTATAAAAATCTTCAAGAAGAATATCCGGTGTTGACTACAGTTACTACCAATTACTTTATATATTGTTGATAATCATATGTGTGCCCAGGTTCTTGTTTTTCATTGTAGAGGGAAGGGCTTTGCTCCTGACTCTTTTAGGGGTTTTGGGTTTTCCCCTATCCTGGCAGCACCATACTCTTAATGACATCCTTCACCTAGTTATCCTTACTAGCTACCTGTCTGAGCGCCACTCGCCTACCACACCAAACCCTTCATAGTTGCCAATATATAACCTTGTTTGCGCCTCTTTTCCGGCTGCATATATTCCATCATGTGTTAATAGCGCCGTTCAACTCTCATGAGCACTTGTGCACAACATCACAGGTTACATGACATTTAATGCAACACAGTACAATGTTGATGGTCGGTTTAATTATTTATGTTTCGATCTTATAATATAATTAAATATATGAGGAAAGCATTTCCTTAAACCTTTTCGCTTTACAATCGTTTGTTTCCCTGTGTCCCCTCAACCGTTCTCAGCTATTTATTGTGCATCTTAATTGTTTTCCCTACCAAATGATTGAGACATTGTCTATGCTATGCATTACAGAATTAGCGACACAAAAAGATGATGGACGAAATGCTGAACATTATCAAACATTGACCCCCCAGTACAGAGATTCGGGCCTAAATTCATGGTTTTGTTTCTCACCTTGCCATTCCAGTTTGGCCCCAGTCATATGCAAATCAGTCTTGACCCCGCTCACCATGGAAACAACTGGTAGCCTGCCCATTATGGCCCTCTGCCAAAACCAGCGTGTAAATCAAAAGTCGCGCTTTTTTACATTTATCATCATCAATTGTCCAAAACAAACTGCCAGGCCAGATCCTCCCTGGACCGGAAACAAGCATCCTGAGACCTGTCATTAGAGAATTACCCATTGGCAAAGAAACTTTTTCATTAAGTCATGAACACTCCACCCACCCCACTGACTACGCAGGGAACCCCTACAAGAGACCCCTACATACTTCAGCCAACCCTATGAGGGAGGAGAGAGGCACAAGACCAGGGACAGTAAAATATGTTCATGTCTCCTGGACAACACAAGAATTAAACACATTTACTAAGGATTTTCCCAATATTTGCAAAGAACCAGAACATTGGTATACCAGAACAGAAGAGGTTTTAAAATTTGGGGATTTGCACTGGAAAGATTTAGACACATTTTCAATAACATTAACCTCAGACAAATGGGCACAGGCCAAAAAGAACAATGAGGTGGAGAGACCGGAGGCGAAACATGCATGGGACAAAGACACAAAAGCCCTGCCCTATAACATTTTAGAACCTTTAAACACTATAGTGCCATAATGTAAAACTGACTGGACTAAGATCACTCAGATACAACAGACTAAAAAAGAGATGGTACATGCTTAGCATGACCGAGTGAGAAAGGCAATTTAAAGCCCAAAGCAAAATGGACATAGAGGATCCAGAGTCTGTCCCAGCCCTAGTGACCGTTTTTGTCCTGTACTTTTGCCATCCATTAATAAACACTCGCAGAAAATAGTTACATGTTTGTCAGTAGAGCCCATGGACAAGATACTAGCGACAGCTATATATTATGCAGACTAGTAGCAGAAGGAGGGTGATAAGGAAAACCAGGACCAGAAGGATACAAAAACAAGACTAATGTTGCAACAACTGCAAAAATAGTAGCAAAATAACAGAGGATGGGGAATTCCTAATAGTGGTAGAGAGAGTTTTAGGCGTAACAGGGGTTAGGGAGAGGTCGCGGTGAACCACCTCCCCCACATCAAAATTGTTACAATTGTGGATCCCCCGATCATTGGAAAAATGAATGCCCACAGTTCTCTTCAAAGGTACCCATAGAAGGAGGTATGATAGGGACGTCAGTGACACAGTGTCAGTTCCATAACAAAAGAGGGGATTACACCCGAAATACCTATTTAGTTTAGTTTAAAGGAGTTTGTAAAGCGCCTGGTGACGCCTCCCGGCGTGTCCCCGCGCTGTGGAGAGAGAGTATAATAGTAGAGAGAGAAACCATTCACACTGTAAAGAGGCAGGTTTTCATCTTCTTCCTAAAAGAGGATTCATTACTCTCCAGCCTGATATCCAGAGGCAGGAGGTTCCAGCGCTTAGCCGCTAAGGTGCGGAATGATCTGCCCCCCATTCTAGCTTTTTTGGGGCAGGCAGTTCTGAGCAGACCCATTCCTTTGGATCTGAGAGATCTGTTGGGTTCATACACAGATACCAGACCCGACATATAGGCCGGTGCTCTGTGATGAATTATCTTATGGCACCAAAGCATAGCTTTATAGACAATCCTCTTACTGATAGGTAGCCAGTGGAGGGCTGCTAGAGAGGGGCGTGAAGGGGCTAGGCGGGGAAGCCTTAACACCAGGCGTGCTGCCGAGTTTTGTAAAACCTGTAGTTTTTTAATGTTTTTCTCCGATGAACCCATGAGCAGCATATTACCGTAATCTATACGGGACGTTATCAGTGCCTGCGTCATGGTACGAGTAATGGTACTGGAGTTGATAGGTAGCAGGTCAAGGGTGCGATTGAGCGTTTTCATCACCCCAAAACATTTGCCTACAGTTTTCTTTATGTGGCTGTGTCAAAGGACAGCTTATTGTCAACCCATACGCCTAGATTCTTCGCCTCTCGTGTGGGAGAGGGCAGAGGTCCCAGGCAACTGGGCCACCACTCTGCCGTCCATTTGACCTCATTGCCTCCAATAATGAGGACCTCCGTTTTTGTCCCATTAAGTTTCAGACAATGCTCAGTCATCCAAGTGGCCAGTTTGGTCATGCAGGCATTAAAGTTATCAGCTTCCTTAGATGGGGCTTGGGTCAGAGATATGAGAAGTTGCGTGTCGTCGGCGTAGGAGACAAGCTCCACGCCGAACGATTGCACCACCTCTGCCAGTGGGGCCATGTATAGATTAAACAGGGTGGGACTCAGGGCAGAGCCCTGAGGGACCCCCTGTTCAAGCATCACCCTGTCTGAGAGGAAAGTCCCTCTTTGAACTTGGAAGCTCCTGTTAATCAAGAAGGATTTCAGCCATCCCAGTGCCTTGTTGGTAACTCCCGCTTTGTTTAGACACTGTAGCAAGATGGAGTGTGCTACAGTGTCAAATGCGGCACTGAGATCGAGCATGATGAGGGCCATGGTCTTTCCCTCATCTGCTCCCTCTTGTAAGGATTCAGTGGCCCTCAGGAGAGCTGTCTCCGTAGAGAAGCCAGATCTGAAACCCGACTGGGATTTATGGAAGACATTATGGGTCTCAAGATGTTCCATAAGTTGATTATTAGCGATTTTCTCCGCTAACTTGGCCACATAGGGTAGCAAGGATATTGGTCGTAGGTTATCCATTATGTCTTGGCTGATGTTCGGTTTTTTCTTGATGGGTAACACTATTGCCTGTTTCCATTCCTCCGGCAGGCAAGAGGTGGTAAAAGAGATTTGTAGTAAGTGCCTGAGGTGAGGTTCTAATACAGAAAAGGCTTCAGCTAAGATTTTCGGGGGCGCCGGGTCCCGAGGAGATCCTGATTTGATCTTGTTGCACAATTTAGACAGGACTTCATAAGAGGGAACTACAAAAGAGTTAAGACATTCAGGTGTGTTTACAAGCTTGTCATTTTCAGTGAAGTCCATGGCCGGCTCTATCTGTTTGGAGAAGCTAGAATAGATTTTGTTAATTTTGCCTGCGAAGTATTGTGCGATAATATTACAAGATTCCACGGAATCATTTTGAGCGGGGGAAGTCACATCCACTATGGATATTTCTTTATATATCTGAAACAGTTCCCTGGAGGAATTGCCTGCTTCCATGATACGGGTGTGATAGTGTTCTGCTTTGGCCAAACGTACTGATTTATAGTATTCTCTCTGTGCTGTTTTATATTGCATTTTAGTACCTGCACAGAAGTTCTGGCGCCAGGCTCTCTCAAGTTTCTTACATGTCGTTTTCAAGGTCTGCAGTTCTTGGCTAAACCAAGGAGCGGCTTTTTTTGACCTCCTGGCATTAGACAGGGTGCGACTGGGGGCTGTAATGTCCAGGGCCTTAGTGACGATATTATTTAAATTCTTATTGGCTGCCTCACAGTCGACCCCTTTAGGAGGGCCTTCGTCTTGGACGATTTGAATGAAAGAATCTAGAGAGAAATTCTTCCATTTCCTGCGTTTGTATCGTAGGGATTGATGACGAAAATGCTCCGTTCTGTCAAGTTGGATTGTGATGGGAATAATATAATGATCCGACCAGGGTACGGGTATAGGATCAGAGGTATACACTCCCTGCCAATTTCCGAAGACGGGATCTAGTAAGTGTCCTAATTGATGTGAAGGTTCTTTATTTTTTAAATCGAGCTGAACCGAGTGCAGTTCCATTCGAATATCAGCAGCGTCTTTATCTAAGTGATCTTCAAAATGAGTATTGAGATCTCCTAGCACTAATAGTCTGGATTTCCTTAGTGCAAGATGAGTTAGCCTCCATTAGGGTAGATGTAAAATCATACAATCTACCAGGTGGTCGATATATCAAAATGCCTGAAATGGAATGGTTGGGACCAGTGTTGATTGTGAAGGAACCGGCTTCACTGTGATCAACCTGTATGTGTGCTAGGGAACAGACTAGAGGAGCTTTCGTGGCTATGGCAATGCCGCCTCCTCTGCCGTCCTTCCTATCCAGTCTAGATAGGGAATAGCCGTTGGGCATGGCCTGGATAATGTCTGGGTCCGAGTGATCATCTAGCCAGGTTTCGGTCAGGAAAAGGATGTTAAGATTTTGGTCCTCAAGTAGATGGTAGATTTCTAGAGCGTGTTTGCGTAGAGATCTACAATTTAGTAATGCTGCTTTGATGGTAGAACCCGTGCTAGTAGCTGGGACTTGAAGGATGGGTTCAAAGCTGCACCTCATGCATTTTGTTAGCGACTGGGCAATCAAGGTATGTTTGCACGCGGCAGGCGTGTCAGGTTGTAGTGCAAGCAAAGCATGTCTGCCATACCTTATGGTGGTTTGAGTCAAAATACCAGGGTCTGTGGCCCCGCGCCCCGTCCGGCCGCGGACGGGCGCAGACGGGCTGGACTTTGGCTCGACTTCGGCGCGCTTCCGGCGCGCCCGCTGCACGCGTCCGCTGCGCGGTCGCTGGCCCAAGCACATTTATGCTGGAGGGAGGAGTCGCTAGAGCGCTGACCTCTGCTCCCTGAGCCCGGATGTGCAAGGCTCCTCCTCGCCCTCCGCATCAAACGTCCATGATTGGACGCGGCGGACCGGGGCGGGAGTAGGAGAGAGACTAAACTGCCAGGTAAATGCAGAAAATCACAATAACTGTGTCCGATTACCCCACACTGAACGTGTTAAAAAACAGATTCAATTAAAACATTTAAAAGCTTTCGCTATTAGAACAGCGCGAACAGTGCAGTAACGCGGTTGTAAGCGCTGAGTGAATGGAGGCTGCCTCTGCCACCGGCAACACTCTTCTCCAAAGCGCGTACCTGTTTCTGCTGGTTTAAATAAGCTTTCCCCCTTCAGCGTCGCTAGAGCGCTGACCTCTGCTCCCTGAGCCCGGATGTGCAAGGCTCCTCCTCGCCCTCCGCATCAAACGTCCATGATTGGACGCGGCGGACCGGGGCGGGAGTAGGAGAGAGACTAAACTGCCAGGTAAATGCAGAAAATCACAATAACTGTGTCCGATTACCCCACACTGAACGTGTTACAAAACAGATTCAATTACAACATTTAAAAGCTTTCGCTATTAGAACAGCGCGAACAGTGCAGTAACGCGGTTGTAAGCGCTGAGTGAATGGAGGCTGCCTCTGCCACCGGCAACACTCTTCTCCACAGCGCGTACCAGTTTCTGCTGGTTTAAATAAGCTTTCCCCCTATACTAATGTATTTGAGAATGGAATTTATGCTATGGTGTCAGTGGGTGAGGATTAGGATGATTATTTGGAAGCCCCAGAGAGGAGGAGGAGAAGGAGGCACTGGTAATGGAAGTGAATCAGAAAGGCCCTTACAAACGAGGAACTGTGGCCGTGCAAGATGTAATATGTATTATTGAAACTGGTGGAACCAGTTCCTCAGCATTATTGAAACATGTGCCCTACACCACTCTCTTAAGGAAAACTACTTCTTCTGCTGGGTTTTCTAAAGTGCTTAGTACAATTCCTATGAGTGAAACAATGACATTTACTATTGGCCCTATAACTGTCAAACATTCTTTTGCTGTAACTGATCAGAATGCTTTGAACTTACTGGGCGTAGATCTTGTGAAAAAATGTAATCCTGTTCTAAAAAAAAATCTACCCCAATATACTATATCGCGAGAAACGGTGGAAGGGTTACACAAGGTGATATAAGACCTATTGCAGGAAGGTATACTGCAACAGACAAATGGCAGAATATGCAATACCCCAATTCTTCCCATTAGGAAAAGATGTCCTGACCAATATACTGATCCACCTTGCCCTGACCATATGCACTGACCAATGATGTCTCCAAACTTTGGAACACCCTCCCTCTGCAGCTGAGAAACAACCCCAACCTGACTAGCTTCCGCAAACAGCTAAAAACCCTCCTGTTTAATGCTTAACAAAGTAACCTTATGAGGGCTTTCTCTGTTTTTAGCGCCTGGACGCCTCAGGGCAGCTGCAGCGCTTTACAAATCACATTTTCATTTCATGATGTTTTGTTCAAGACCTTAGAGTGATTAATAAGATTGTACCACTGAGTTTCCCAGTGGTACCAAATCCTGCTACTATTCTCAGTACCATCCCACATTTGGCAAAATAATTTACTGTCATAGACCTCTTAATGCATTCTTTTCCATTCCATTAGATGAGGGCAGATAGGATTTATTTTCTTTTACTTTTTGTGGAAAGAGATACCAATAGGACTCGGACCCCCAAGGCTATCCAGAATGATCTTCCATTTACTCACAAATAATAAAGAAGGATTTGGATCAACATCAGCTAGACTAAGGGGTTGCCCTAATACAACACATAGATGACCCGTTGATTGCGACAGTGAGGAGAAATGCACATGGGCCACCATAAACCTATTAAACATTTTGGTGGTCCATGGACACACAGCGTCAACAATGAAATTACAGTTTTGCAGAAAACAGGGCTGCATTACACATTTGGCTCACTTTCCTTCATTGCGCCGGGCACACCTTTAAAAAGGTGCGCCCATCACAATGAAGGAAAGTGCACTGCATTATGGGGAATGTGCTCCCCCCAGGGTAGCCGCGAACTTGTGCTTCCCTGGTGGCATCGAATTCACGGGAAAAACAGAACAGCTGCTTTACAGCCGCTCCATGTTTCACTTTGCCGGCCGCAACCCGCCGGCACTTTAGAGGGGAATTGAGGGGAATATAGATTCCCGTGCAGGCGGGTGCAGTTAGCGGCTGCACCCCCTTGCAAGGGGATGTCTGCGGGGCCCCCTGCAGAGGGCTGCTCTCAGGAGGCACACTGACAGTGCGCCACATCTCCTGAGGCTTCTTTGCCTCTGTGCCCGTGTCTGTAATACGGTGGGGGCGCAGAGGCAAAGGAATTCCCTCATTTGTATGGGGCACACCCCCATGCAAATGAGAGAACACCCCCTTGATGATAGCACTGGTGCTTTATGTGCGCCAGCGCTACTGGTATTACAGAAGGGGCTGCACAAGTGTCTGTGGCCCCTTCTGTAATATCAAAGTGCCCCAGGGTTGCGCAAAGGAGGTGCAAACACCCATTGTGCCCCCAGGGCACTTTTTTGTGATCCTGCCCCAGGTGTACTACATAGGCCACCTGATTTCTGGAGGTGAAAGGAGCTTATTTCCTGTAAAGACACAGATCATCCTACAACACCCAACACCAACTACACAGACAGAGGTCAGGTCATTTGTAGGTGTGGCAGAGTACCGCAGACACTGAAAGCCACATTTTTATCTCATCTCTAATCCCCTAAAAGAAATGACCCTCAAAGATGTATCAGACTCTGTTCTGTGGACACATGAATGTCAGGATAGTTTCCAGTTAATAAAAAGGGCACTAAGCGATTCGCCAACCAACCCTGGGGATTCCATATGACATAAAAAAATTTCATTTTTCACACAGAAGACAGAAGGATGTGTACTGGCAGTATTGACACAAAACCATGGAGGATAATAGAGACCATGCTCTTATTTGTTGGCAGTGTTGAACCCTGTGGCTCTGGTATTGCCAAAATATATGCGCGCAGTAGCTGCTGTGCCTGTTTCAATGGAACAACTTAATTATATGATGTTGGGAAATCTATTACATGTATATGTGCCACACTCAGTAGAAAACCTCTTAAGTCAGACAAAGACTCAACATCTCATTAACACTTGTTTAACCAAATACAAATTACTACTATTTGCCACATACATTGTGATATTTAGATGCACCACTTTAAACCCAGCTACCTTGATGCCACTACCTACAATGGAGGAGCCAGTAGAGCTAAAAAAAAAATATTAGTCACAGAAGAACAAGAAGAAGAGAGAATAGACATGTATGATGTACCATACAAAGAGAGAGACAGGGATCTCTTGGTGGACACTCTTGTTTAAAGCTATCAAATGGTGAGACAAGAGCAACTTATGCCATATGTATCCTACAGATAGTGGTAGAAACATACTGCATTCCCCATCTTTCACCACAAGCCACCAAAATAGTTGCCCTTGTGCCTGCTTGTTAACTGAGTAAGCACCTATTGGTGAACATATACACTGACAGCCAGTATACATTTGGAGTGGCCCATAATTTTGCAAGATTATAGCAGGAAAGAGGGTTCATGGCACCCAATGGTGAGAAAATAAGAAATGGGGAGTTTATATTGAGACTAGTGTAAATGCCCTGTCACTACAAAAAGGGCTGGCCATAATAAAATGTGCAGAGCAAAAGTGACTGATTGATGAGGCATAAAAGGGAAATGATTTTGCTGACAGAATTGCCAAACACACTGCAGTAACAGACAATGCCTCCATGTGTGCTGTCATCACAGAAAACAACTTGATCATGAAGACCGTGATTTGATACCACAAGCAGCACTGAAAAGGGCAACTACAGAAGAGTTTCAACATTGAAAAAGAGAAGAGTTGGTGTCAGAAAGTGTATTTGTGGGACCAAGCTGTAATGTATGACTATCAGATGTCCTGATGCCCCTCATGGCCCAAAGTATATATGGCCCTGCGCATCTGAAAATGTAAATACAGATATTCTGATTTCAAAACAGTGTAGTATCCCAGTTCTGAGAGCATGGAGTTTACAGTTTCAACATCCCAATAATCCAAATGTAAACCAGATACAATTACATCACCCATAGAAACCCTAAATACATAAGGTATCTGAAGAATCTTCGCCAAACCAAATACATCGTAAGGGACTTTATCCCAAACAATTCCATCATTTACTGGAACAGTTGAAATATGCACGAGAGACAAGTCTCTTTTAGCTTATGTGTAGATGTGATGCTTCAGCACCTCATTCGCCAGTTCTGTAGCAGAGAGTTCTGGTAGGTAATGCCATTAACCCCTTCCATGCTAATGACAAGGTCAGCTCGTCATGGGTGTTACCTGCGCTGCGCTTATGACGAGCTGACCTTGTCATGAACAATGGGAAAAAATGAGTGCCAGCGCCCAGCGGGAAAACCCTTAGCAGCCAAGGTGTTAATCAGCAAGAAAAAAACAGTCACAAATCCAAACCACATGAATATAAAAACCAAGGAAAGTGGTATCTAAACATGTAACCAAGGGGTGTCCATATAAACGTGTTTCAGCCATGAGAAGAAAATACAGATTTGTGCAGGAGTCTCTAAAACAGAAGAATCACCAAAAGATTCTGAACAAAAATCATCTCAACCCACATAATACCCAGAAGCAGTTTGTCGAAAAACTGGTGCCTCATTTACATTAACAGGACCAGAAAAATCCAGAAGAGGTGGATCTGTATAAACAACTTCAGCTGCAGAAGACGCAGTAGCAAGAGCAGTACTCGCTTCAGTAGTGTTGCTGGCAGTTGTAGCTAATGCAGGAATTAACTGTAGTGAAATCTTCACCCGCAACCTCCCAAGCTGGGGAGAAACAGTTTGGGTGGTGCTCACTAGCTATAGAAGAATTTCCTGCATGGTAGCGAGAGGAGTTAGAGAACTACCAAGGACTCTTCGTGGCCTACTGTTTAGAATTGGCCACATGATGTAACTTGATATGATCAATGGAGACAAAACGATTGTCCTTAGAACCAGGAATCAGTGGGAAGATTACAGTTCTTGTACCCTGTATGCCAAGGACTGGCACCGGTGCTCATTATGATGGGTCAAACTACTTCTTAACCGCCATCTTGTCCCGCACGAGATTCCCAACTTGGGGAATCCAGCCAGAAGGTTCTGGTTTCTTCTTGATTCTTGCAGAGGCAGACATCTTCAATTGCCCTTTGGAGGTTTTGTACATCCTGTAAGACAGCACAACAATCATTTACATCAAAGGGCGTGGCTGCCTCCACAATGTATGGACCGTCAAGGTTTGGAGCATACATTTTGATGCCAAAGAGGACCTCGTATGGGGTACGGCCACCCAGATATCTTTTAGGGAGATTATTAAGTGCTAGTTGTACCCTATGGTGATGGATCCAACTACACCCTGTGCTTAATACTCTGGCTGTTAAGGACTGATTTGAGTCATGCTTCATACTTTCCACAGCAAAATTGCCCTTGGGCCGATATGGAGAAGAATAATGAACCCGGACACCCAGGGAAGCTATAGTATCCCGGTTCACTTTAGAAGTGAAAGCTGGGCCCTGGTCTGTGTGGAATGTACTGCATATGTCCAGATAAGGACTTGTATATCTTCAATACTGAACGCTGTGGCCAAACCTAGAGAAACCTTAAGTAGGAATCAACTGCAACTATGATGAATTTGAACACTGTATCCGAAATAAGAGGACAACAGTGGTACAAATGAATACAGCAGGAAGGTTTGTTAGAAATTAACAGGACAAGCCACAGTTGAAGCTTTAATTTGTTGACAAATGCACAACAAAGAACATATCATTTGGCCTCTTGAAATAAGGTTTGCCACCAATAACGTTTCTGTGGCAGCAAAATTGCTGCTGCCACACCAGCATGTGCAGAAGCAACACTAATCATGCGTAGATATCGACAAAGCTAGTCTGCTGTCTTGGTTGGGAATCAAACAATCACATACTACTGGAATTGTTACAAAAGTAATGTTTTGTTAATTTAAGTCATGTATATTTGGAAGAAAAGCCTTTAGGTGAGGGGATGTCGCCTTTGTTAGCATTAATGGCAGCCAAAATGTCAGAATCTATTCTTGTGTTAGAATGAGTAATTGCAGCATCAGTAGCAGTTGCAACTGAAGATTTGGCCGCTTCATCAGCCAGAGACTTCCCTACAACGTGTGCTCCCACTGGCTGATGACTCAGCGTAGGTATAACATGAACCTGTGTCAACCTATTATTGAGGTCTGCCACTTTAACCCAGAGAGTTTTGTGCTTGATTGTGTTGGCTTTAGAATCTTTGAATCCATTCTGAGGCCAATAATGTAAATTATCTTTAAAGGACTGTACCCACAATAGGTGTGAGGAATTCAGTATATGTATGTTCAAGTGCAAGAAGCAAAGCTTTTAGTTCAGCCAGCTGTGTAGTGCAGTCCCCGAAGGGCTGAGTGCGAGTGTTTTGTGGTTGGAATTTGCCATCCAACATTACACCAACAGCAGTGCACACACCGCAGAATATTGCTATTTAAAGCATATAGCAGGCTCGGCTGAACCATCAGTGTAAATAATGTGTTTATACTGTTCAAGAGTTAAAACAGAGCTGGGCATGGGATAAACATGCTCATATTGCAGAAACAGCTGTTAAGGATGTTGCCCACTGTATCCATCTAGGATGAAGGGCTTTAGCGTTAGGAAAACAAGCCTTCGTGACAGCCTCTAAGGCGGGCACAGGAGTAACACCATTAATGCGTTTCCCTTGTGCAAGTGCCTGCTCTTTAAGAATAGCCGTCTGCACTGCAGTCATTATGTTTTAAGTAGAAGCAAAACGCTTTTCCACACTGGAATATAAATGTGATTTATATGTTATCTAATCATTACCTACAGCGGTCAAGGTTTTAAAACTCTGTGGTTACTAGCTCAACAGTTCTGGTCTAGTCACTTCTTTCCCTACTCTCAACTCTCAGTGATCCAGCTCTATAAAACCACTTAATAATGAACATATATACAACGAAAGGAGCGTATAAATTATGTATCACATATAGCCGTCAATTATTATATATAATAATTGATGGCTAAATGCGATACATGATTTATACGCTCCTTTCGTTGTATATAGGGTGATTTATATGTTATTGGCACTGTCTCACCTTCATTAAAAGTGATAGAGGTAAATCCAAATGCACCCGGTAAAACACGGATGATGAGGTTCATGGTATTTACATGTGTATGTAAGTGACGTGTTGCAAGTAAGTCAGATCGTACAGATCTGTGTGTGTTTTGATTTTATTTATTTATGAGATTTGTAGAGCGCGCAAATACCCGTGGGTGTCTTGGCGCTGAGGACAGTAGATGCGTACTCCGCCGTAGGGAGCTTTTCTGATTAAACAGCCAGGTTTTTGTTCATTTTCTAAAATCTAGGAGTGATGGGCTTGATCTGATCTCAGCTGGAAGGATATTCCACAGTTTTGCTGTAGCCACGCTGAAACGCTTATCACCCCAAGAAGCAGTCTTAGTCAGTGGGACCGTGAGCAGATTAGCTGTAGAGGAGCGCAGGGACCAGTAGGGGTTTAATGATGGGTTTTTTCCAGATTCTAGG
>NW_028250741.1:0-35441 GCF_964263255.1 Lissotriton vulgaris
AGTTAATTAAATACCATTTGGAGGCATTTAATGTTCGAGCAAAAACGGCTGATTTTCGACAAAAGAGATAACAACCCCCCATTACGTCATGCTTCAGAAATGTGGAAAATGGTCCGTTTTCAAATGTTTTATTTTTGAACGTCAGTTCACATTTGTAGGTGGATCATCAGTGTTAGAGCTAAAATTAGCATGTTTAAAGTGATTTTCATGCTTCCAGGGGCCCAAAACACAAGATTTATGGAATGGTTAAAAGTGCATGAAAATGGCCAATTTACTCACTCTGAGTTCTCAAAAAGGGTTTCTTCACCCCGGGAAGTTAATTAAATACCATTTGGAGGCATTTAATGTTCGAGCAAAAACGGCTGATTTTCGACAAAAGAGATAACACCCCCCCATTACGTCATCCTTCAGAAATGTGGAAAATGGTCCGTTTTCAAATGTTTTATTTTTGAACGTCAGTTCACATTTGTAGGTGGATCATCAGTGTTAGAGCTAAAATTAGCATGTTTAAAGTGATTTTCATGCTTCCAGGGGCTCGGGAAGTTAATTAAATACCATTTGGAGGCATTTAATGTTCGAGCAAAAACGGTTGATTTTCGACAAAAGAGATAACACCCCCCCATTACGTCATGCTTCAGAAATGTGGAAAATGGTCCGTTTTCAAATGTTTTATTTTTGAACGTCAGTTCACATTTGTAGGTGGATCATCAGTGTTAGAGCTAAAATTAGCATGTTTAAAGTGATTTTCATGCTTCCAGGGGCTCGGGAAGTTAATTAAATACCATTTGGAGGCATTTAATGTTCGAGCAAAAACGGCTGATTTTCGACAAAAGAGATAACACCCCCCCATTACGTCATGCTTCAGAAATGTGGAAAATGGTCCGTTTTCAAATGTTTTATTTTTGAACGTCAGTTCACATTTGTAGGTGGATCATCAGTGTTAGAGCTAAAATTAGCATGTTTAAAGTGATTTTCATGCTTCCAGGGGCTCGGGAAGTTAATTAAATACCATTTGGAGGCATTTAATGTTCGAGCAAAAACGGCTGATTTTCGACAAAAGAGATAACACCCCCCCATTACGTCATGCTTCAGAAATGTGGAAAATGGTCCGTTTTCAAATGTTTTATTTTTGAACGTCAGTTCACATTTGTAGGTGGATCATCAGTGTTAGAGCTAAAATTAGCATGTTTAAAGTGATTTTCATGCTTCCAGGGGCCCAAAACACAAGATTTATGGAATGGTTAAAAGTGCATGAAAAAAATGGCCAATTTACTCACTCTGAGTTCTCAAAAAGGGTTTCTTCACCCCGGGAAGTTAATTAAATACCATTTGGAGGCATTTAATGTTCGAGCAAAAACGGCTGATTTTCGACAAAAGAGATAACACCCCCCATTACATCATGCTTCAGAAATGTGGAAAATGGTCCGTTTTCAAATGTTTTATTTTTGAACGTCAGTTCACATTTGTAGGTGGATCATCAGTGTTAGAGCTAAAATTAGCATGTTTAAGTGATTTTCATGCTTCCAGGGGCCCAAAACACAAGATTTATGGAATGGTTAAAAGTGCATGAAAATGGCCAATTTACTCACTCTGAGTTCTCAAAAAGGGTTTCTTCACCCCGGGAAGTTAATTAAATACCATTTGGAGGCATTTAATGTTCGAGCAAAAACGGCTGATTTTCGACAAAAGAGATAACACCCCCCCATTACGTCATGCTTCAGAAATGTGGAAAATGGTCCGTTTTCAAATGTTTTATTTTTGAACGTCAGTTCACATTTGTAGGTGGATCATCAGTGTTAGAGCTAAAATTAGCATGTTTAAAGTGATTTTCATGCTTCCAGGGGCTCGGGAAGTTAATTAAATACCATTTGGAGGCATTTAATGTTCGAGCAAAAACGGCTGATTTTCGACAAAAGAGATAACACCCCCCCATTACGTCATGCTTCAGAAATGTGGAAAATGGCCGTTTTCAAATGTTTTATTTTTGAACGTCAGTTCACATTTGTAGGTGGATCATCAGTGTTAGAGCTAAAATTAGCATGTTTAAAGTGATTTTCATGCTTCCAGGGGCCCAAAACACAAGATTTATGGAATGGTTAAAAGTGCATGAAAATGGCCAATTTACTCACTCTGAGTTCTCAAAAAAGGGTTTCTTCACCCCGGGAAGTTAATTAAATACCATTTGGAGGCATTTAATGTTCGAGCAAAAACGGCTGATTTTCGACAAAAGAGATAACACCCCCCCATTACGTCATGCTTCAGAAATGTGGAAAATGGTCCGTTTTCAAATGTTTTATTTTTGAACGTCAGTCCACATTTGTAGGTGGATCATCAGTGTTAGAGCTAAAATTAGCATGTTTAAAGTGATTTTCATGCTTCCAGGGGCCCAAAACACAAGATTTATGGAATGGTTAAAAGTGCATGAAAATGGCCAATTTACTCACTCTGAGTTCTCAAAAAGGGTTTCTTCACCCCGGGAAGTTAATTAAATACCATTTGGAGGCATTTAATGTTCGAGCAAAAACGGCTGATTTTCGACAAAAGAGATAACACCCCCCCATTACGTCATGCTTCAGAAATGTGGAAAATGGTCCGTTTTCAAATGTTTTATTTTGAACGTCAGTTCACATTTGTAGGTGGATCATCAGTGTTAGAGCTAAAATTAGCATGTTTAAAGTGATTTTCATGCTTCCAGGGGCTCGGGGAAGTTAATTAAATACCATTTGGAGGCATTTAATGTTCGAGCAAAAACGGCTGATTTTCGACAAAAGAGATAACACCCCCCCATTACGTCATGCTTCAGAAATGTGGAAAATGGTCCGTTTTCAAATGTTTTATTTTTGAACGTCAGTTCACATTTGTAGGTGGATCATCAGTGTTAGAGCTAAAATTAGCATGTTTAAAGTGATTTTCATGCTTCCAGGGGCCCAAAACACAAGATTTATGGAATGGTTAAAAGTGCATGAAAATGGCCAATTTACTCACTCTGAGTTCTCAAAAAAGGGTTTCTTCACCCCGGGAAGTTAATTAAATACCATTTGGAGGCATTTAATGTTCGAGCAAAAACGGCTGATTTTCGACAAAAGAGATAACACCCCCCCCATTACGTCATGCTTCAGAAATGTGGAAAATGGTCCGTTTTCAAATGTTTTATTTTTGAACGTCAGTTCACATTTGTAGGTGGATCATCAGTGTTAGAGCTAAAATTAGCATGTTTAAAGTGATTTTCATGCTTCCAGGGGCTCGGGAAGTTAATTAAATACCATTTGGAGGCATTTAATGTTCGAGCAAAAACGGCTGATTTTCGACAAAAGAGATAACACCCCCCCATTACGTCATGCTTCAGAAATGTGGAAAATGGTCCGTTTTCAAATGTTTTATTTTTGAACGTCAGTTCACATTTGTAGGTGGATCATCAGTGTTAGAGCTAAAATTAGCATGTTTAAAGTGATTTTCATGCTTCCAGGGGCCCAAAACACAAGATTTATGGAATGGTTAAAAGTGCATGAAAATGGCCAATTTACTCACTCTGAGTTCTCAAAAAGGGTTTCTTCACCCCGGGAAGTTAATTAAATACCATTTGGAGGCATTTAATGTTCGAGCAAAAACGGCTGATTTTCGACAAAAGAGATAACACCCCCCCATTACGTCATGCTTCAGAAATGTGGAAAATGGTCCGTTTTCAAATGTTTTATTTTTGAACGTCAGTTCACATTTGTAGGTGGATCATCAGTGTTAGAGCTAAAATTAGCATGTTTAAAGTGATTTTCATGCTTCCAGGGGCTCGGGAAGTTAATTAAATACCATTTGGAGGCATTTAATGTTCGAGCAAAAACGGCTGATTTTCGACAAAAGAGATAACACCCCCCCATTACGTCATGCTTCAGAAATGTGGAAAATGGTCCGTTTTCAAATGTTTTATTTTTGAACGTCAGTTCACATTTGTAGGTGGATCATCAGTGTTAGAGCTAAAATTAGCATGTTTAAAGTGATTTTCATGCTTCCAGGGGCCCAAAACACAAGATTTATGGAATGGTTAAAAGTGCATGAAAATGGCCAATTTACTCACTCTGAGTTCTCAAAAAGGGTTTCTTCACCCCGGGAAGTTAATTAAATACCATTTGGAGGCATTTAATGTTCGAGCAAAAACGGCTGATTTTCGACAAAAGAGATAACACCCCCCCATTACGTCATGCTTCAGAAATGTGGAAAATGGTCCGTTTTCAAATGTTTTATTTTTGAACGTCAGTTCACATTTGTAGGTGGATCATCAGTGTTAGAGCTAAAATTAGCATGTTTAAAGTGATTTTCATGCTTCCAGGGGCTCGGGAAGTTAATTAAATACCATTTGGAGGCATTTAATGTTCGAGCAAAAACGGCTGATTTTCGACAAAAGAGATAACACCCCCCCATTACGTCATGCTTCAGAAATGTGGAAAATGGTCCGTTTTCAAATGTTTTATTTTTGAACGTCAGTTCACATTTGTAGGTGGATCATCAGTGTTAGAGCTAAAATTAGCATGTTTAAAGTGATTTTCATGCTTCCAGGGGCCCAAAACACAAGATTTATGGAATGGTTAAAAGTGCATGAAAATGGCCAATTTACTCACTCTGAGTTCTCAAAAAGGGTTTCTTCACCCCGGGAAGTTAATTAAATACCATTTGGAGGCATTTAATGTTCGAGCAAAAACGGCTGATTTTCGACAAAAGAGATAACACCCCCCCATTACGTCATGCTTCAGAAATGTGGAAAATGGTCCGTTTTCAAATGTTTTATTTTTGAACGTCAGTTCACATTTGTAGGTGGATCATCAGTGTTAGAGCTAAAATTAGCATGTTTAAAGTGATTTTCATGCTTCCAGGGGCTCGGGAAGTTAATTAAATACCATTTGGAGGCATTTAATGTTCGAGCAAAAACGGCTGATTTTCGACAAAAGAGATAACACCCCCCCATTACGTCATGCTTCAGAAATGTGGAAAATGGTCCGTTTTCAAATGTTTTATTTTTGAACGTCAGTTCACATTTGTAGGTGGATCATCAGTGTTAGAGCTAAAATTAGCATGTTTAAAGTGATTTTCATGCTTCCAGGGGCCCAAAACACAAGATTTATGGAATGGTTAAAAGTGCATGAAAATGGCCAATTTACTCACTCTGAGTTCTCAAAAAGGGTTTCTTCACCCCGGGAAGTTAATTAAATACCATTTGGAGGCATTTAATGTTCGAGCAAAAACGGCTGATTTTCGACAAAAGAGATAACACCCCCCCATTACGTCATGCTTCAGAAATGTGGAAAATGGTCCGTTTTCAAATGTTTTATTTTTGAACGTCAGTTCACATTTGTAGGTGGATCATCAGTGTTAGAGCTAAAATTAGCATGTTTAAAGTGATTTTCATGCTTCCAGGGGCCCAAAACACAAGATTTATGGAATGGTTAAAAGTGCATGAAAATGGCCAATTTACTCACTCTGAGTTCTCAAAAAGGGTTTCTTCACCCCGGGAAGTTAATTAAATACCATTTGGAGGCATTTAATGTTCGAGCAAAAACGGCTGATTTTCGACAAAAGAGATAACACCCCCCCATTACGTCATGCTTCAGAAATGTGGAAAATGGTCCGTTTTCAAATGTTTTATTTTTGAACGTCAGTTCACATTTGTAGGTGGATCATCAGTGTTAGAGCTAAAATTAGCATGTTTAAAGTGATTTTCATGCTTCCAGGGGCTCGGGAAGTTAATTAAATACCATTTGGAGGCATTTAATGTTCGAGCAAAAACGGCTGATTTTCGACAAAAGAGATAACACCCCCCCATTACGTCATGCTTCAGAAATGTGGAAAATGGTCCGTTTTCAAATGTTTTATTTTTGAACGTCAGTTCACATTTGTATGTGGATCATCAGTGTTAGAGCTAAAATTAGCATGTTTAAAGTGATTTTCATGCTTCCAGGGGCCCAAAACACAAGATTTATGGAATGGTTAAAAGTGCATGAAAATGGCCAATTTACTCACTCTGAGTTCTCAAAAAGGGTTTCTTCACCCCGGGAAGTTAATTAAATACCATTTGGAGGCATTTAATGTTCGAGCAAAAACGGCTGATTTTCGACAAAAGAGATAACACCCCCCCATTACGTCATGCTTCAGAAATGTGGAAAATGGTCCGTTTTCAAATGTTTTATTTTTGAGCGTCAGTTCACATTTGTAGGTGGATCATCAGTGTTAGAGCTAAAATTAGCATGTTTAAAGTGATTTTCATGCTTCCAGGGGCCCAAAACACAAGATTTATGGAATGGTTAAAAGTGCATGAAAATGGCCAATTTACTCACTCTGAGTTCTCAAAAAGGGTTTCTTCACCCCGGGAAGTTAATTAAATACCATTTGGAGGCATTTAATGTTCGAGCAAAAACGGCTGATTTTCGACAAAAGAGATAACACCCCCCCATTACGTCATGCTTCAGAAATGTGGAAAATGGTCCGTTTTCAAATGTTTTATTTTTGAACGTCAGTTCACATTTGTAGGTGGATCATCAGTGTTAGAGCTAAAATTAGCATGTTTAAAGTGATTTTCATGCTTCCAGGGGCTCGGGAAGTTAATTAAATACCATTTGGAGGCATTTAATGTTCGAGCAAAAACGGCTGATTTTCGACAAAAGAGATAACACCCCCCCATTACGTCATGCTTCAGAAATGTGGAAAATGGTCCGTTTTCAAATGTTTTATTTTTGAACGTCAGTTCACATTTGTAGGTGGATCATCAGTGTTAGAGCTAAAATTAGCATGTTTAAAGTGATTTTCATGCTTCCAGGGGCCCAAAACACAAGATTTATGGAATGGTTAAAAGTGCATGAAAATGGCCAATTTACTCACTCTGAGTTCTCAAAAAGGGTTTCTTCACCCCGGGAAGTTAATTAAATACCATTTGGAGGCATTTAATGTTCGAGCAAAAACGGCTGATTTTCGACAAAAGAGATAACACCCCCCCATTACGTCATGCTTCAGAAATGTGGAAAATGGTCCGTTTTCAAATGTTTTATTTTTGAACGTCAGTTCACATTTGTAGGTGGATCATCAGTGTTAGAGCTAAAATTAGCATGTTTAAAGTGATTTTCATGCTTCCAGGGGCTCGGGAAGTTAATTAAATACCATTTGGAGGCATTTAATGTTCGAGCAAAAACGGCTGATTTTCGACAAAAGAGATAACACCCCCCCATTACGTCATGCTTCAGAAATGTGGAAAATGGTCCGTTTTCAAATGTTTTATTTTTGAACGTCAGTTCACATTTGTAGGTGGATCATCAGTGTTAGAGCTAAAATTAGCATGTTTAAAGTGATTTTCATGCTTCCAGGGGCCCAAAACACAAGATTTATGGAATGGTTAAAAGTGCATGAAAATGGCCAATTTACTCACTCTGAGTTCTCAAAAAGGGTTTCTTCACCCCGGGAAGTTAATTAAATACCATTTGGAGGCATTTAATGTTCGAGCAAAAACGGCTGATTTTCGACAAAAGAGATAACACCCCCCCATTACGTCATGCTTCAGAAATGTGGAAAATGGTCCGTTTTCAAATGTTTTATTTTTGAACGTCAGTTCACATTTGTAGGTGGATCATCAGTGTTAGAGCTAAAATTAGCATGTTTAAAGTGATTTTCATGCTTCCAGGGGCTCGGGAAGTTAATTAAATACCATTTGGAGGCATTTAATGTTCGAGCAAAAACGGCTGATTTTCGACAAAAGAGATAACACCCCCCCATTACGTCATGCTTCAGAAATGTGGAAAATGGTCCGTTTTCAAATGTTTTATTTTTGAACGTCAGTTCACATTTGTAGGTGGATCATCAGTGTTAGAGCTAAAATTAGCATGTTTAAAGTGATTTTCATGCTTCCAGGGGCCCAAAACACAAGATTTATGGAATGGTTAAAAGTGCATGAAAATGGCCAATTTACTCACTCTGAGTTCTCAAAAAGGGTTTCTTCACCCCGGGAAGTTAATTAAATACCATTTGGAGGCATTTAATGTTCGAGCAAAAACGGCTGATTTTCGACAAAAGAGATAACACCCCCCCATTACGTCATGCTTCAGAAATGTGGAAAATGGTCCGTTTTCAAATGTTTTATTTTTGAACGTCAGTTCACATTTGTAGGTGGATCATCAGTGTTAGAGCTAAAATTAGCATGTTTAAAGTGATTTTCATGCTTCCAGGGGCCCAAAACACAAGATTTATGGAATGGTTAAAAGTGCATGAAAATGGCCAATTTACTCACTCTGAGTTCTCAAAAAGGGTTTCTTCACCCCGGGAAGTTAATTAAATACCATTTGGAGGCATTTAATGTTCGAGCAAAAACGGCTGATTTTCGACAAAAGAGATAACACCCCCCCATTACGTCATGCTTCAGAAATGTGGAAAATGGTCCGTTTTCAAATGTTTTATTTTTGAACGTCAGTTCACATTTGTAGGTGGATCATCAGTGTTAGAGCTAAAATTAGCATGTTTAAAGTGATTTTCATGCTTCCAGGGGCTCGGGAAGTTAATTAAATACCATTTGGAGGCATTTAATGTTCGAGCAAAAACGGCTGATTTTCGACAAAAGAGATAACACCCCCCCATTACGTCATGCTTCAGAAATGTGGAAAATGGTCCGTTTTCAAATGTTTTATTTTTGAACGTCAGTTCACATTTGTATGTGGATCATCAGTGTTAGAGCTAAAATTAGCATGTTTAAAGTGATTTTCATGCTTCCAGGGGCCCAAAACACAAGATTTATGGAATGGTTAAAAGTGCATGAAAATGGCCAATTTACTCACTCTGAGTTCTCAAAAAGGGTTTCTTCACCCCGGGAAGTTAATTAAATACCATTTGGAGGCATTTAATGTTCGAGCAAAAACGGCTGATTTTCGACAAAAGAGATAACACCCCCCCATTACGTCATGCTTCAGAAATGTGGAAAATGGTCCGTTTTCAAATGTTTTATTTTTGAACGTCAGTTCACATTTGTAGGTGGATCATCAGTGTTAGAGCTAAAATTAGCATGTTTAAAGTGATTTTCATGCTTCCAGGGGCCCAAAACACAAGATTTATGGAATGGTTAAAAGTGCATGAAAATGGCCAATTTACTCACTCTGAGTTCTCAAAAAGGGTTTCTTCACCCCGGGAAGTTAATTAAATACCATTTGGAGGCATTTAATGTTCGAGCAAAAACGGCTGATTTTCGACAAAAGAGATAACACCCCCCCATTACGTCATGCTTCAGAAATGTGGAAAATGGTCCGTTTTCAAATGTTTTATTTTTGAACGTCAGTTCACATTTGTAGGTGGATCATCAGTGTTAGAGCTAAAATTAGCATGTTTAAAGTGATTTTCATGCTTCCAGGGGCTCGGGAAGTTAATTAAATACCATTTGGAGGCATTTAATGTTCGAGCAAAAACGGCTGATTTTCGACAAAAGAGATAACACCCCCCCATTACGTCATGCTTCAGAAATGTGGAAAATGGTCCGTTTTCAAATGTTTTATTTTTGAACGTCAGTTCACATTTGTAGGTGGATCATCAGTGTTAGAGCTAAAATTAGCATGTTTAAAGTGATTTTCATGCTTCCAGGGGCCCAAAACACAAGATTTATGGAATGGTTAAAAGTGCATGAAAATGGCCAATTTACTCACTCTGAGTTCTCAAAAAGGGTTTCTTCACCCCGGGAAGTTAATTAAATACCATTTGGAGGCATTTAATGTTCGAGCAAAAACGGATGATTTTCGACAAAAGAGATAACACCCCCCCATTACGTCATGCTTCAGAAATGTGGAAAATGGTCCGTTTTCAAATGTTTTATTTTTGAACGTCAGTTCACATTTGTAGGTGGATCATCAGTGTTAGAGCTAAAATTAGCATGTTTAAAGTGATTTTCATGCTTCCAGGGGCTCGGGAAGTTAATTAAATACCATTTGGAGGCATTTAATGTTCGAGCAAAAACGGCTGATTTTCGACAAAAGAGATAACACCCCCCCATTACGTCATGCTTCAGAAATGTGGAAAATGGTCCGTTTTCAAATGTTTTATTTTTGAACGTCAGTTCACATTTGTAGGTGGATCATCAGTGTTAGAGCTAAAATTAGCATGTTTAAAGTGATTTTCATGCTTCCAGGGGCCCAAAACACAAGATTTATGGAATGGTTAAAAGTGCATGAAAATGGCCAATTTACTCACTCTGAGTTCTCAAAAAGGGTTTCTTCACCCCGGGAAGTTAATTAAATACCATTTGGAGGCATTTAATGTTCGAGCAAAAACGGCTGATTTTCGACAAAAGAGATAACACCCCCCCATTACGTCATGCTTCAGAAATGTGGAAAATGGTCCGTTTTCAAATGTTTTATTTTTGAACGTCAGTTCACATTTGTAGGTGGATCATCAGTGTTAGAGCTAAAATTAGCATGTTTAAAGTGATTTTCATGCTTCCAGGGGCCCAAAACACAAGATTTATGGAATGGTTAAAAGTGCATGAAAATGGCCAATTTACTCACTCTGAGTTCTCAAAAAGGGTTTCTTCACCCCGGGAAGTTAATTAAATACCATTTGGAGGCATTTAATGTTCGAGCAAAAACGGCTGATTTTCGACAAAAGAGATAACACCCCCCCATTACGTCATGCTTCAGAAATGTGGAAAATGGTCCGTTTTCAAATGTTTTATTTTTGAACGTCAGTTCACATTTGTAGGTGGATCATCAGTGTTAGAGCTAAAATTAGCATGTTTAAAGTGATTTTCATGCTTCCAGGGGCTCGGGAAGTTAATTAAATACCATTTGGAGGCATTTAATGTTCGAGCAAAAACGGCTGATTTTCGACAAAAGAGATAACACCCCCCCATTACGTCATGCTTCAGAAATGTGGAAAATGGTCCGTTTTCAAATGTTTTATTTTTGAACGTCAGTTCACATTTGTATGTGGATCATCAGTGTTAGAGCTAAAATTAGCATGTTTAAAGTGATTTTCATGCTTCCAGGGGCCCAAAACACAAGATTTATGGAATGGTTAAAAGTGCATGAAAATGGCCAATTTACTCACTCTGAGTTCTCAAAAAGGGTTTCTTCACCCCGGGAAGTTAATTAAATACCATTTGGAGGCATTTAATGTTCGAGCAAAAACGGCTGATTTTCGACAAAAGAGATAACACCCCCCCATTACGTCATGCTTCAGAAATGTGGAAAATGGTCCGTTTTCAAATGTTTTATTTTTGAACGTCAGTTCACATTTGTAGGTGGATCATCAGTGTTAGAGCTAAAATTAGCATGTTTAAAGTGATTTTCATGCTTCCAGGGGCCCAAAACACAAGATTAATGGAATGGTTAAAAGTGCATGAAAATGGCCAATTTACTCACTCTGAGTTCTCAAAAAGGGTTTCTTCACCCCGGGAAGTTAATTAAATACCATTTGGAGGCATTTAATGTTCGAGCAAAAACGGCTGATTTTCGACAAAAGAGATAACACCCCCCCATTACGTCATGCTTCAGAAATGTGGAAAATGGTCCGTTTTCAAATGTTTTATTTTTGAACGTCAGTTCACATTTGTAGGTGGATCATCAGTGTTAGAGCTAAAATTAGCATGTTTAAAGTGATTTTCATGCTTCCAGGGGCCCAAAACACAAGATTTATGGAATGGTTAAAAGTGCATGAAAATGGCCAATTTACTCACTCTGAGTTCTCAAAAAGGGTTTCTTCACCCCGGGAAGTTAATTAAATACCATTTGGAGGCATTTAATGTTCGAGCAAAAACGGCTGATTTTCGACAAAAGAGATAACACCCCCCCATTACGTCATGCTTCAGAAATGTGGAAAATGGTCCGTTTTCAAATGTTTTATTTTTGAACGTCAGTTCACATTTGTAGGTGGATCATCAGTGTTAGAGCTAAAATTAGCATGTTTAAAGTGATTTTCATGCTTCCAGGGGCCCAAAACACAAGATTTATGGAATGGTTAAAAGTGCATGAAAATGGCCAATTTACTCACTCTGAGTTCTCAAAAAGGGTTTCTTCACCCCGGGAAGTTAATTAAATACCATTTGGAGGCATTTAATGTTCGAGCAAAAACGGCTGATTTTCGACAAAAGAGATAACACCCCCCCATTACGTCATGCTTCAGAAATGTGGAAAATGGTCCGTTTTCAAATGTTTTATTTTTGAACGTCAGTTCACATTTGTATTTGGATCATCAGTGTTAGAGCTAAAATTAGCATGTTTAAAGTGATTTTCATGCTTCCAGGGGCTCGGGAAGTTAATTAAATACCATTTGGAGGCATTTAATGTTCGAGCAAAAACGGCTGATTTTCGACAAAAGAGATAACACCCCCCCATTACGTCATGCTTCAGAAATGTGGAAAATGGTCCGTTTTCAAATGTTTTATTTTTGAACGTCAGTTCACATTTGTAGGTGGATCATCAGTGTTAGAGCTAAAATTAGCATGTTTAAAGTGATTTTCATGCTTCCAGGGGCTCGGGAAGTTAATTAAATACCATTTGGAGGCATTTAATGTTCGAGCAAAAACGGCTGATTTTCGACAAAAGAGATAACACCCCCCCATTACGTCATGCTTCAGAAATGTGGAAAATGGTCCGTTTTCAAATGTTTTATTTTTGAACGTCAGTTCACATTTGTAGGTGGATCATCAGTGTTAGAGCTAAAATTAGCATGTTTAAAGTGATTTTCATGCTTCCAGGGGCTCGGGAAGTTAATTAAATACCATTTGGAGGCATTTAATGTTCGAGCAAAAACGGCTGATTTTCGACAAAAGAGATAACACCCCCCCATTACGTCATGCTTCAGAAATGTGGAAAATGGTCCGTTTTCAAATGTTTTATTTTTGAACGTCAGTTCACATTTGTAGGTGGATCATCAGTGTTAGAGCTAAAATTAGCATGTTTAAAGTGATTTTCATGCTTCCAGGGGCTCGGGAAGTTAATTAAATACCATTTGGAGGCATTTAATGTTCGAGCAAAAACGGCTGATTTTCGACAAAAGAGATAACACCCCCCCATTACGTCATGCTTCAGAAATGTGGAAAATGGTCCGTTTTCAAATGTTTTATTTTTGAACGTCAGTTCACATTTGTAGGTGGATCATCAGTGTTAGAGCTAAAATTAGCATGTTTAAAGTGATTTTCATGCTTCCAGGGGCTCGGGAAGTTAATTAAATACCATTTGGAGGCATTTAATGTTCGAGCAAAAACGGCTGATTTTCGACAAAAGAGATAACACCCCCCCATTACGTCATGCTTCAGAAATGTGGAAAATGGTCCGTTTTCAAATGTTTTATTTTTGAACGTCAGTTCACATTTGTAGGTGGATCATCAGTGTTAGAGCTAAAATTAGCATGTTTAAAGTGATTTTCATGCTTCCAGGGGCCCAAAACACAAGATTTATGGAATGGTTAAAAGTGCATGAAAATGGCCAATTTACTCACTCTGAGTTCTCAAAAAGGGTTTCTTCACCACGGGAAGTTAATTAAATACCATTTGGAGGCATTTAATGTTCGAGCAAAAACGGCTGATTTTCGACAAAAGAGATAACACCCCCCCATTACGTCATGCTTCAGAAATGTGGAAAATGGTCCGTTTTCAAATGTTTTATTTTTGAACGTCAGTTCACATTTGTAGGTGGATCATCAGTGTTAGAGCTAAAATTAGCATGTTTAAAGTGATTTTCATGCTTCCAGGGGCTCGGGAAGTTAATTAAATACCATTTGGAGGCATTTAATGTTCGAGCAAAAACGGCTGATTTTCGACAAAAGAGATAACACCCCCCCATTACGTCATGCTTCAGAAATGTGGAAAATGGTCCGTTTTCAAATGTTTTATTTTTGAACGTCAGTTCACATTTGTAGGTGGATCATCAGTGTTAGAGCTAAAATTAGCATGTTTAAAGTGATTTTCATGCTTCCAGGGGCCCAAACACAAGATTTATGGAATGGTTAAAAGTGCATGAAAATGGCCAATTTACTCACTCTGAGTTCTCAAAAAGGGTTTCTTCACCCCGGGAAGTTAATTAAATACCATTTGGAGGCATTTAATGTTCGAGCAAAAACGGCTGATTTTCGACAAAAGAGATAACACCCCCCCATTACGTCATGCTTCAGAAATGTGGAAAATGGTCCGTTTTCAAATGTTTTATTTTTGAACGTCAGTTCACATTTGTAGGTGGATCATCAGTGTTAGAGCTAAAATTAGCATGTTTAAAGTGATTTTCATGCTTCCAGGGGCTCGGGAAGTTAATTAAATACCATTTGGAGGCATTTAATGTTCGAGCAAAAACGGCTGATTTTCGACAAAAGAGATAACACCCCCCCATTACGTCATGCTTCAGAAATGTGGAAAATGGTCCGTTTTCAAATGTTTTATTTTTGAACGTCAGTTCACATTTGTAGGTGGATCATCAGTGTTAGAGCTAAAATTAGCATGTTTAAAGTGATTTTCATGCTTCCAGGGGCCCAAAACACAAGATTTATGGAATGGTTAAAAGTGCATGAAAATGGCCAATTTACTCACTCTGAGTTCTCAAAAAGGGTTTCTTCACCCCGGGAAGTTAATTAAATACCATTTGGAGGCATTTAATGTTCGAGCAAAAACGGCTGATTTTCGACAAAAGAGATAACACCCCCCCATTACGTCATGCTTCAGAAATGTGGAAAATGGTCCGTTTTCAAATGTTTTATTTTTGAACGTCAGTTCACATTTGTAGGTGGATCATCAGTGTTAGAGCTAAAATTAGCATGTTTAAAGTGATTTTCATGCTTCCAGGGGCTCGGGAAGTTAATTAAATACCATTTGGAGGCATTTAATGTTCGAGCAAAAACGGCTGATTTTCGACAAAAGAGATAACACCCCCCCATTACGTCATGCTTCAGAAATGTGGAAAATGGTCCGTTTTCAAATGTTTTATTTTTGAACGTCAGTTCACATTTGTAGGTGGATCATCAGTGTTAGAGCTAAAATTAGCATGTTTAAAGTGATTTTCATGCTTCCAGGGGCCCAAAACACAAGATTTATGGAATGGTTAAAAGTGCATGAAAATGGCCAATTTACTCACTCTGAGTTCTCAAAAAGGGTTTCTTCACCCCGGGAAGTTAATTAAATACCATTTGGAGGCATTTAATGTTCGAGCAAAAACGGCTGATTTTCGACAAAAGAGATAACACCCCCCCATTACGTCATGCTTCAGAAATGTGGAAAATGGTCCGTTTTCAAATGTTTTATTTTTGAACGTCAGTTCACATTTGTAGGTGGATCATCAGTGTTAGAGCTAAAATTAGCATGTTTAAAGTGATTTTCATGCTTCCAGGGGCCCAAAACACAAGATTTATGGAATGGTTAAAAGTGCATGAAAATGGCCAATTTACTCACTCTGAGTTCTCAAAAAGGGTTTCTTCACCCCGGGAAGTTAATTAAATACCATTTGGAGGCATTTAATGTTCGAGCAAAAACGGCTGATTTTCGACAAAAGAGATAACACCCCCCCATTACGTCATGCTTCAGAAATGTGGAAAATGGTCCGTTTTCAAATGTTTTATTTTTGAACGTCAGTTCACATTTGTTGGTGGATCATCAGTGTTAGAGCTAAAATTAGCATGTTTAAAGTGATTTTCATGCTTCCAGGGGCCCAAAACACAAGATTTATGGAATGGTTAAAAGTGCATGAAAATGGCCAATTTACTCACTCTGAGTTCTCAAAAAGGGTTTCTTCACCCCGGGAAGTTAATTAAATACCATTTGGAGGCATTTAATGTTCGAGCAAAAACGGCTGATTTTCGACAAAAGAGATAACACCCCCCCATTACGTCATGCTTCAGAAATGTGGAAAATGGTCCGTTTTCAAATGTTTTATTTTTGAACGTCAGTTCACATTTGTAGGTGGATCATCAGTGTTAGAGCTAAAATTAGCATGTTTAAAGTGATTTTCATGCTTCCAGGGGCCCAAAACACAAGATTTATGGAATGGTTAAAAGTGCATGAAAATGGCCAATTTACTCACTCTGAGTTCTCAAAAAGGGTTTCTTCACCCCGGGAAGTTAATTAAATACCATTTGGAGGCATTTAATGTTCGAGCAAAAACGGCTGATTTTCGACAAAAGAGATAACACCCCCCCATTACGTCATGCTTCAGAAATGTGGAAAATGGTCCGTTTTCAAATGTTTTATTTTTGAACGTCAGTTCACATTTGTAGGTGGATCATCAGTGTTAGAGCTAAAATTAGCATGTTTAAAGTGATTTTCATGCTTCCAGGGGCTCGGGAAGTTAATTAAATACCATTTGGAGGCATTTAATGTTCGAGCAAAAACGGCTGATTTTCGACAAAAGAGATAACACCCCCCCATTACGTCATGCTTCAGAAATGTGGAAAATGGTCCGTTTTCAAATGTTTTATTTTTGAACGTCAGTTCACATTTGTAGGTGGATCATCAGTGTTAGAGCTAAAATTAGCATGTTTAAAGTGATTTTCATGCTTCCAGGGGCCCAAAACACAAGATTTATGGAATGGTTAAAAGTGCATGAAAATGGCCAATTTACTCACTCTGAGTTCTCAAAAAGGGTTTCTTCACCCCGGGAAGTTAATTAAATACCATTTGGAGGCATTTAATGTTCGAGCAAAAACGGCTGATTTTCGACAAAAGAGATAACACCCCCCCATTACGTCATGCTTCAGAAATGTGGAAAATGGTCCGTTTTCAAATGTTTTATTTTTGAACGTCAGTTCACATTTGTAGGTGGATCATCAGTGTTAGAGCTAAAATTAGCATGTTTAAAGTGATTTTCATGCTTCCAGGGGCTCGGGAAGTTAATTAAATACCATTTGGAGGCATTTAATGTTCGAGCAAAAACGGCTGATTTTCAAAAAAAGAGATAACACCCCCCCATTACGTCATGCTTCAGAAATGTGGAAAATGGTCCGTTTTCAAATGTTTTATTTTTGAACGTCAGTTCACATTTGTAGGTGGATCATCAGTGTTAGAGCTAAAATTAGCATGTTTAAAGTGATTTTCATGCTTCCAGGGGCCCAAAACACAAGATTTATGGAATGGTTAAAAGTGCATGAAAATGGCCAATTTACTCACTCTGAGTTCTCAAAAAGGGTGTCTTCACCCCGGGAAGTTAATTAAATACCATTTGGAGGCATTTAATGTTCGAGCAAAAACGGCTGATTTTCGACAAAAGAGATAACACCCCCCCATTACGTCATGCTTCGGAAATGTGGAAAATGGTCCGTTTTCAAATGTTTTATTTTTGAACGTCAGTTCACATTTGTAGGTGGATCATCAGTGTTAGAGCTAAAATTAGCATGTTTAAAGTGATTTTCATGCTTCCAGGGGCCCAAAACACAAGATTTATGGAATGGTTAAAAGTGCATGAAAATGGCCAATTTACTCACTCTGAGTTCTCAAAAAGGGTTTCTTCACCCCGGGAAGTTAATTAAATACCATTTGGAGGCATTTAATGTTCGAGCAAAAACGGCTGATTTTCGACAAAAGAGATAACACCCCCCCATTACGTCATGCTTCAGAAATGTGGAAAATGGTCCGTTTTCAAATGTTTTATTTTTGAACGTCAGTTCACATTTGTAGGTGGATCATCAGTGTTAGAGCTAAAATTAGCATGTTTAAAGTGATTTTCATGCTTCCAGGGGCTCGGGAAGTTAATTAAATACCATTTGGAGGCATTTAATGTTCGAGCAAAAACGGCTGATTTTCGACAAAAGAGATAACACCCCCCCATTACGTCATGCTTCAGAAATGTGGAAAATGGTCCGTTTTCAAATGTTTTATTTTTGAACGTCAGTTCACATTTGTATGTGGATCATCAGTGTTAGAGCTAAAATTAGCATGTTTAAAGTGATTTTCATGCTTCCAGGGGCCCAAAACACAAGATTTATGGAATGGTTAAAAGTGCATGAAAATGGCCAATTTACTCACTCTGAGTTCTCAAAAAGGGTTTCTTCACCCCGGGAAGTTAATTAAATACCATTTGGAGGCATTTAATGTTCGAGCAAAAACGGCTGATTTTCGACAAAAGAGATAACACCCCCCCATTACGTCATGCTTCAGAAATGTGGAAAATGGTCCGTTTTCAAATGTTTTATTTTTGAACGTCAGTTCACATTTGTAGGTGGATCATCAGTGTTGGAGCTAAAATTAGCATGTTTAAAGTGATTTTCATGCTTCCAGGGGCCCAAAACACAAGATTAATGGAATGGTTAAAAGTGCATGAAAATGGCCAATTTACTCACTCTGAGTTCTCAAAAAGGGTTTCTTCACCCCGGGAAGTTAATTAAATACCATTTGGAGGCATTTAATGTTCGAGCAAAAACGGCTGATTTTCGACAAAAGAGATAACACCCCCCCATTACGTCATGCTTCAGAAATGTGGAAAATGGTCCGTTTTCAAATGTTTTATTTTTGAACGTCAGTTCACATTTGTAGGTGGATCATCAGTGTTAGAGCTAAAATTAGCATGTTTAAAGTGATTTTCATGCTTCCAGGGGCCCAAAACACAAGATTTATGGAATGGTTAAAAGGGCATGAAAATGGCCAATTTACTCACGCTGAGTTCTCAAAAAGGGTTTCTTCACCCCGGGAAGTTAATTAAATACCATTTGGAGGCATTTAATGTTCGAGCAAAAACGGCTGATTTTCGACAAAAGAGATAACACCCCCCCATTACGTCATGCTTCAGAAATGTGGAAAATGGTCCGTTTTCAAATGTTTTATTTTTGAACGTCAGTTCACATTTGTAGGTGGATCATCAGTGTTAGAGCTAAAATTAGCATGTTTAAAGTGATTTTCATGCTTCCAGGGGCCCAAAACACAAGATTTATGGAATGGTTAAAAGTGCATGAAAATGGCCCATTTACTCACTCTGAGTTCTCAAAAAGGGTTTCTTCACCCCGGGAAGTTAATTAAATACCATTTGGAGGCATTTAATGTTCGAGCAAAAACGGCTGATTTTCGACAAAAGAGATAACACCCCCCCATTACGTCATGCTTCAGAAATGTGGAAAATGGTCCGTTTTCAAATGTTTTATTTTTGAACGTCAGTTCACATTTGTAGGTGGATCATCAGTGTTAGAGCTAAAATTAGCATGTTTAAAGTGATTTTCATGCTTCCAGGGGCCCAAAACACAAGATTTATGGAATGGTTAAAAGTGCATGAAAATGGCCAATTTACTCACTCTGAGTTCTCAAAAAGGGTTTCTTCACCCCGGGAAGTTAATTAAATACCATTTGGAGGCATTTAATGTTCGAGCAAAAACGGCAGATTTTCGACAAAAGAGATAACACCCCCCCATTACGTCATGCTTCAGAAATGTGGAAAATGGTCCGTTTTCAAATGTTTTATTTTTGAACGTCAGTTCACATTTGTAGGTGGATCATCAGTGTTAGAGCTAAAATTAGCATGTTTAAAGTGATTTTCATGCTTCCAGGGGCCCAAAACACAAGATTTATGGAATGGTTAAAAGTGCATGAAAATGGCCAATTTACTCACTCTGAGTTCTCAAAAAGGGTTTCTTCACCCCGGGAAGTTAATTAAATACCATTTGGAGGCATTTAATGTTCGAGCAAAAACGGCTGATTTTCGACAAAAGAGATAACACCCCCCCATTACGTCATGCTTCAGAAATGTGGAAAATGGTCCGTTTTCAAATGTTTTATTTTTGAACGTCAGTTCACATTTGTAGGTGGATCATCAGTGTTAGAGCTAAAATTAGCATGTTTAAAGTGATTTTCATGCTTCCAGGGGCTCGGGAAGTTAATTAAATACCATTTGGAGGCATTTAATGTTCGAGCAAAAACGGCTGATTTTCGACAAAAGAGATAACACCCCCCCATTACGTCATGCTTCAGAAATGTGGAAAATGGTCCGTTTTCAAATGTTTTATTTTTGAACGTCAGTTCACATTTGTAGGTGGATCATCAGTGTTAGAGCTAAAATTAGCATGTTTAAAGTGATTTTCATGCTTCCAGGGGCCCAAAACACAAGATTTATGGAATGGTTAAAAGTGCATGAAAATGGCCAATTTACTCACTCTGAGTTCTCAAAAAGGGTTTCTTCACCCCGGGTAGTTAATTAAATACCATTTGGAGGCATTTAATGTTCGAGCAAAAACGGCTGATTTTCGACAAAAGAGATAACACCCCCCCATTACGTCATGCTTCAGAAATGTGGAAAATGGTCCGTTTTCAAATGTTTTATTTTTGAACGTCAGTTCACATTTGTAGGTGGATCATCAGTGTTAGAGCTAAAATTAGCATGTTTAAAGTGATTTTCATGCTTCCAGGGGCTCGGGAAGTTAATTAAATACCATTTGGAGGCATTTAATGTTCGAGCAAAAACGGCTGATTTTCGACAAAAGAGATAACACCCCCCCATTACGTCATGCTTCAGAAATGTGGAAAATGGTCCGTTTTCAAATGTTTTATTTTTGAACGTCAGTTCACATTTGTAGGTGGATCATCAGTGTTCGAGCTAAAATTAGCATGTTTAAAGTGATTTTCATGCTTCCAGGGGCCCAAAACACAAGATTTATGGAATGGTTAAAAGTGCATGAAAATGGCCAATTTACTCACTCTGAGTTCTCAAAAAGGGTTTCTTCACCCCGGGAAGTTAATTAAATACCATTTGGAGGCATTTAATGTTCGAGCAAAAACGGCTGATTTTCGACAAAAGAGATAACACCCCCCCATTACGTCATGCTTCAGAAATGTGGAAAATGGTCCGTTTTCAAATGTTTTATTTTTGAACGTCAGTTCACATTTGTAGGTGGATCATCAGTGTTAGAGCTAAAATTAGCATGTTTAAAGTGATTTTCATGCTTCCAGGGGCTCGGGAAGTTAATTAAATACCATTTGGAGGCATTTAATGTTCGAGCAAAAACGGCTGATTTTCGACAAAAGAGATAACACCCCCCCATTACGTCATGCTTCAGAAATGTGGAAAATGGTCCGTTTTCAAATGTTTTATTTTTGAACGTCAGTTCACATTTGTAGGTGGATCATCAGTGTTAGAGCTAAAATTAGCATGTTTAAAGTGATTTTCATGCTTCCAGGGGCCCAAAACACAAGATTTATGGAATGGTTAAAAGTGCATGAAAATGGCCAATTTACTCACTCTGAGTTCTCAAAAAGGGTTTCTTCACCCCGGGAAGTTAATTAAATACCATTTGGAGGCATTTAATGTTCGAGCAAAAACGGCTGATTTTCGACAAAAGAGATAACACCCCCCCATTACGTCATGCTTCAGAAATGTGGAAAATGGTCCGTTTTCAAATGTTTTATTTTTGAACGTCAGTTCACATTTGTAGGTGGATCATCAGTGTTAGAGCTAAAATTAGCATGTTTAAAGTGATTTTCATGCTTCCAGGGGCCCAAAACACAAGATTTATGGAATGGTTAAAAGTGCATGAAAATGGCCAATTTACTCACTCTGAGTTCTCAAAAAGGGTTTCTTCACCCCGGGAAGTTAATTAAATACCATTTGGAGGCATTTAATGTTCGAGCAAAAACGGCTGATTTTCGACAAAAGAGATAACACCCCCCCATTACGTCATGCTTCAGAAATGTGGAAAATGGTCCGTTTTCAAATGTTTTATTTTTGAACGTCAGTTCACATTTGTAGGTGGATCATCAGTGTTAGAGCTAAAATTAGCATGTTTAAAGTGATTTTCATGCTTCCAGGGGCTCGGGAAGTTAATTAAATACCATTTGGAGGCATTTAATGTTCGAGCAAAAACGGCTGATTTTCGACAAAAGAGATAACACCCCCCCATTACGTCATGCTTCAGAAATGTGGAAAATGGTCCGTTTTCAAATGTTTTATTTTTGAACGTCAGTTCACATTTGTATGTGGATCATCAGTGTTAGAGCTAAAATTAGCATGTTTAAAGTGATTTTCATGCTTCCAGGGGCCCAAAACACAAGATTTATGGAATGGTTAAAAGTGCATGAAAATGGCCAATTTACTCACTCTGAGTTCTCAAAAAGGGTTTCTTCACCCCGGGAAGTTAATTAAATACCATTTGGAGGCATTTAATGTTCGAGCAAAAACGGCTGATTTTCGACAAAAGAGATAACACCCCCCCATTACGTCATGCTTCAGAAATGTGGAAAATGGTCCGTTTTCAAATGTTTTATTTTTGAACGTCAGTTCACATTTGTAGGTGGATCATCAGTGTTAGAGCTAAAATTAGCATGTTTAAAGTGATTTTCATGCTTCCAGGGGCCCAAAACACAAGATTAATGGAATGGTTAAAAGTGCATGAAAATGGCCAATTTACTCACTCTGAGTTCTCAAAAAGGGTTTCTTCACCCCGGGAAGTTAATTAAATACCATTTGGAGGCATTTAATGTTCGAGCAAAAACGGCTGATTTTCGACAAAAGAGATAACACCCCCCCATTACGTCATGCTTCAGAAATGTGGAAAATGGTCCGTTTTCAAATGTTTTATTTTTGAACGTCAGTTCACATTTGTAGGTGGATCATCAGTGTTAGAGCTAAAATTAGCATGTTTAAAGTGATTTTCATGCTTCCAGGGGCCCAAAACACAAGATTTATGGAATGGTTAAAAGTGCATGAAAATGGCCAATTTACTCACTCTGAGTTCTCAAAAAGGGTTTCTTCACCCCGGGAAGTTAATTAAATACCATTTGGAGGCATTTAATGTTCGAGCAAAAACGGCTGATTTTCGACAAAAGAGATAACACCCCCCCCATTACGTCATGCTTCAGAAATGTGGAAAATGGTCCGTTTTCAAATGTTTTATTTTTGAACGTCAGTTCACATTTGTAGGTGGATCATCAGTGTTAGAGCTAAAATTAGCATGTTTAAAGTGATTTTCATGCTTCCAGGGGCCCAAAACACAAGATTTATGGAATGGTTAAAAGTGCATGAAAATGGCCAATTTACTCACTCTGAGTTCTCAAAAAGGGTTTCTTCACCCCGGGAAGTTAATTAAATACCATTTGGAGGCATTTAATGTTCGAGCAAAAATGGCTGATTTTCGACAAAAGAGATAACACCCCCCCATTACGTCATGCTTCAGAAATGTGGAAAATGGTCCGTTTTCAAATGTTTTATTTTTGAACGTCAGTTCACATTTGTATTTGGATCATCAGTGTTAGAGCTAAAATTAGCATGTTTAAAGTGATTTTCATGCTTCCAGGGGCTCGGGAAGTTAATTAAATACCATTTGGAGGCATTTAATGTTCGAGCAAAAACGGCTGATTTTCGACAAAAGAGATAACACCCCCCCATTACGTCATGCTTCAGAAATGTGGAAAATGGTCCGTTTTCAAATGTTTTATTTTTGAACGTCAGTTCACATTTGTAGGTGGATCATCAGTGTTAGAGCTAAAATTAGCATGTTTAAAGTGATTTTCATGCTTCCAGGGGCTCGGGAAGTTAATTAAATACCATTTGGAGGCATTTAATGTTCGAGCAAAAACGGCTGATTTTCGACAAAAGAGATAACACCCCCCCATTACGTCATGCTTCAGAAATGTGGAAAATGGTCCGTTTTCAAATGTTTTATTTTTGAACGTCAGTTCACATTTGTAGGTGGATCATCAGTGTTAGAGCTAAAATTAGCATGTTTAAAGTGATTTTCATGCTTCTAGGGGCTCGGGAAGTTAATTAAATACCATTTGGAGGCATTTAATGTTCGAGCAAAAACGGCTGATTTTCGACAAAAGAGATAACACCCCTCCATTACGTCATGCTTCAGAAATGTGGAAAATGGTCCGTTTTCAAATGTTTTATTTTTGAACGTCAGTTCACATTTGTAGGTGGATCATCAGTGTTAGAGCTAAAATTAGCATGTTTAAAGTGATTTTCATGCTTCCAGGGGCTCGGGAAGTTAATTAAATACCATTTGGAGGCATTTAATGTTCGAGCAAAAACGGCTGATTTTCGACAAAAGAGATAACACCCCCCCATTACGTCATGCTTCAGAAATGTGGAAAATGGTCCGTTTTCAAATGTTTTATTTTTGAACGTCAGTTCACATTTGTAGGTGGATCATCAGTGTTAGAGCTAAAATTAGCATGTTTAAAGTGATTTTCATGCTTCCAGGGGCCCAAAACACAAGATTCATGGAATGGTTAAAAGTGCATGAAAATGGCCAATTTACTCACTCTGAGTTCTCAAAAAGGGTTTCTTCACCCCGGGAAGTTAATTAAATACCATTTGGAGGCATTTAATGTTCGAGCAAAAACGGCTGATTTTCGACAAAAGAGATAACACCCCCCCATTACGTCATGCTTCAGAAATGTGGAAAATGGTCCGTTTTCAAATGTTTTATTTTTGAACGTCAGTTCACATTTGTAGGTGGATCATCAGTGTTAGAGCTAAAATTAGCATGTTTAAAGTGATTTTCATGCTTCCAGGGGCTCGGGAAGTTAATTAAATACCATTTGGAGGCATTTAATGTTCGAGCAAAAACGGCTGATTTTCGACAAAAGAGATAACACCCCCCCATTACGTCATGCTTCAGAAATGTGGAAAATGGTCCGTTTTCAAATGTTTTATTTTTGAACGTCAGTTCACATTTGTAGGTGGATCATCAGTGTTAGAGCTAAAATTAGCATGTTTAAAGTGATTTTCATGCTTCCAGGGGCCCAAAACACAAGATTTATGGAATGGTTAAAAGTGCATGAAAATGGCCAATTTACTCACTCTGAGTTCTCAAAAAGGGTTTCTTCACCCCGGGAAGTTAATTAAATACCATTTGGAGGCATTTAATGTTCGAGCAAAAACGGCTGATTTTCGACAAAAGAGATAACACCCCCCCATTACGTCATGCTTCAGAAATGTGGAAAATGGTCCGTTTTCAAATGTTTTATTTTTGAACGTCAGTTCACATTTGTAGGTGGATCATCAGTGTTAGAGCTAAAATTTGCATGTTTAAAGTGATTTTCATGCTTCCAGGGGCTCGGGAAGTTAATTAAATACCATTTGGAGGCATTTAATGTTCGAGCAAAAACGGCTGATTTTCGACAAAAGAGATAACACCCCCCCATTACGTCATGCTTCAGAAATGTGGAAAATGGTCCGTTTTCAAATGTTTTATTTTTGAACGTCAGTTCACATTTGTAGGTGGATCATCAGTGTTAGAGCTAAAATTAGCATGTTTAAAGTGATTTTCATGCTTCCAGGGGCTCGGGAAGTTAATTAAATACCATTTGGAGGCATTTAATGTTCGAGCAAAAACGGCTGATTTTCGACAAAAGAGATAACACCCCCCCATTACGTCATGCTTCAGAAATGTGGAAAATGGTCCGTTTTCAAATGTTTTATTTTTGAACGTCAGTTCACATTTGTAGGTGGATCATCAGTGTTAGAGCTAAAATTAGCATGTTTAAAGTGATTTTCATGCTTCCAGGGGCTCGGGAAGTTAATTAAATACCATTTGGAGGCATTTAATGTTCGAGCAAAAACGGCTGATTTTCGACAAAAGAGATAACACCCCCCCATTACGTCATGCTTCAGAAATGTGGAAAATGGTCCGTTTTCAAATGTTTTATTTTTGAACGTCAGTTCACATTTGTAGGTGGATCATCAGTGTTAGAGCTAAAATTAGCATGTTTAAAGTGATTTTCATGCTTCCAGGGGCTCGGGAAGTTAATTAAATACCATTTGGAGGCATTTAATGTTCGAGCAAAAACGGCTGATTTTCGACAAAAGAGATAACACCCCCCCATTACGTCATGCTTCAGAAATGTGGAAAATGGTCCGTTTTCAAATGTTTTATTTTTGAACGTCAGTTCACATTTGTAGGTGGATCATCAGTGTTAGAGCTAAAATTAGCATGTTTAAAGTGATTTTCATGCTTCCAGGGGCTCGGGAAGTTAATTAAATACCATTTGGAGGCATTTAATGTTCGAGCAAAAACGGCTGATTTTCGACAAAAGAGATAACACCCCCCCATTACGTCATGCTTCAGAAATGTGGAAAATGGTCCGTTTTCAAATGTTTTATTTTTGAACGTCAGTTCACATTTGTAGGTGGATCATCAGTGTTAGAGCTAAAATTAGCATGTTTAAAGTGATTTTCATGCTTCCAGGGGCTCGGGAAGTTAATTAAATACCATTTGGAGGCATTTAATGTTCGAGCAAAAACGGCTGATTTTCGACAAAAGAGATAACACCCCCCATTACGTCATGCTTCAGAAATGTGGAAAATGGTCCGTTTTCAAATGTTTTATTTTTGAACGTCAGTTCACATTTGTAGGTGGATCATCAGTGTTAGAGCTAAAATTAGCATGTTTAAAGTGATTTTCATGCTTCCAGGGGCTCGGGAAGTTAATTAAATACCATTTGGAGGCATTTAATGTTCGAGCAAAAACGGCTGATTTTCGACAAAAGAGATAACACCCCCCCATTACGTCATGCTTCAGAAATGTGGAAAATGGTCCGTTTTCAAATGTTTTATTTTTGAACGTCAGTTCACATTTGTAGGTGGATCATCAGTGTTAGAGCTAAAATTAGCATGTTTAAAGTGATTTTCATGCTTCCAGGGGCTCGGGAAGTTAATTAAATACCATTTGGAGGCATTTAATGTTCGAGCAAAAACGGCTGATTTTCGACAAAAGAGATAACACCCCCCCATTACGTCATGCTTCAGAAATGTGGAAAATGGTCCGTTTTCAAATGTTTTATTTTTGAACGTCAGTTCACATTTGTAGGTGGATCATCAGTGTTAGAGCTAAAATTAGCATGTTTAAAGTGATTTTCATGCTTCCAGGGGCCCAAAACACAAGATTTATGGAATGGTTAAAAGTGCATGAAAATGGCCAATTTACTCACTCTGAGTTCTCAAAAAGGGTTTCTTCACCCCGGGAAGTTAATTAAATACCATTTGGAGGCATTTAATGTTCGAGCAAAAACGGCTGATTTTCGACAAAAGAGATAACACCCCCCCATTACGTCATGCTTCAGAAATGTGGAAAATGGTCCGTTTTCAAATGTTTTATTTTTGAACGTCAGTTCACATTTGTAGGTGGATCATCAGTGTTAGAGCTAAAATTAGCATGTTTAAAGTGATTTTCATGCTTCCAGGGGCTCGGGAAGTTAATTAAATACCATTTGGAGGCATTTAATGTTCGAGCAAAAACGGCTGATTTTCGACAAAAGAGATAACACCCCCCCATTACGTCATGCTTCAGAAATGTGGAAAATGGTCCGTTTTCAAATGTTTTATTTTTGAACGTCAGTTCACATTTGTAGGTGGATCATCAGTGTTAGAGCTAAAATTAGCATGTTTAAAGTGATTTTCATGCTTCCAGGGGCCCAAAACACAAGATTTATGGAATGGTTAAAAGTGCATGAAAATGGCCAATTTACTCACTCTGAGTTCTCAAAAAGGGTTTCTTCACCCCGGGAAGTTAATTAAATACCATTTGGAGGCATTTAATGTTCGAGCAAAAACGGCTGATTTTCGACAAAAGAGATAACACCCCCCCATTACGTCATGCTTCAGAAATGTGGAAAATGGTCCGTTTTCAAATGTTTTATTTTTGAACGTCAGTTCACATTTGTAGGTGGATCATCAGTGTTAGAGCTAAAATTAGCATGTTTAAAGTGATTTTCATGCTTCCAGGGGCTCGGGAAGTTAATTAAATACCATTTGGAGGCATTTAATGTTCGAGCAAAAACGGCTGATTTTCGACAAAAGAGATAACACCCCCCCATTACGTCATGCTTCAGAAATGTGGAAAATGGTCCGTTTTCAAATGTTTTATTTTTGAACGTCAGTTCACATTTGTAGGTGGATCATCAGTGTTAGAGCTAAAATTAGCATGTTTAAAGTGATTTTCATGCTTCCAGGGGCCCAAAACACAAGATTTATGGAATGGTTAAAAGTGCATGAAAATGGCCAATTTACTCACTCTGAGTTCTCAAAAAGGGTTTCTTCACCCCGGGAAGTTAATTAAATACCATTTGGAGGCATTTAATGTTCGAGCAAAAACGGCTGATTTTCGACAAAAGAGATAACACCCCCCCATTACGTCATGCTTCAGAAATGTGGAAAATGGTCCGTTTTCAAATGTTTTATTTTTGAACGTCAGTTCACATTTGTAGGTGGATCATCAGTGTTAGAGCTAAAATTAGCATGTTTAAAGTGATTTTCATGCTTCCAGGGGCTCGGGAAGTTAATTAAATACCATTTGGAGGCATTTAATGTTCGAGCAAAAACGGCTGATTTTCGACAAAAGAGATAACACCCCCCCATTACGTCATGCTTCAGAAATGTGGAAAATGGTCCGTTTTCAAATGTTTTATTTTTGAACGTCAGTTCACATTTGTAGGTGGATCATCAGTGTTAGAGCTAAAATTAGCATGTTTAAAGTGATTTTCATGCTTCCAGGGGCTCGGGAAGTTAATTAAATACCATTTGGAGGCATTTAATGTTCGAGCAAAAACGGCTGATTTTCGACAAAAGAGATAACACCCCCCCATTACGTCATGCTTCAGAAATGTGGAAAATGGTCCGTTTTCAAATGTTTTATTTTTGAACGTCAGTTCACATTTGTAGGTGGATCATCAGTGTTAGAGCTAAAATTAGCATGTTTAAAGTGATTTTCATGCTTCCAGGGGCTCGGGAAGTTAATTAAATACCATTTGGAGGCATTTAATGTTCGAGCAAAAACGGCTGATTTTCGACAAAAGAGATAACACCCCCCCATTACGTCATGCTTCAGAAATGTGGAAAATGGTCCGTTTTCAAATGTTTTATTTTTGAACGTCAGTTCACATTTGTAGGTGGATCATCAGTGTTAGAGCTAAAATTAGCATGTTTAAAGTGATTTTCATGCTTCCAGGGGCTCGGGAAGTTAATTAAATACCATTTGGAGGCATTTAATGTTCGAGCAAAAACGGCTGATTTTCGACAAAAGAGATAACACCCCCCCATTACGTCATGCTTCAGAAATGTGGAAAATGGTCCGTTTTCAAATGTTTTATTTTTGAACGTCAGTTCACATTTGTAGGTGGATCATCAGTGTTAGAGCTAAAATTAGCATGTTTAAAGTGATTTTCATGCTTCCAGGGGCTCGGGAAGTTAATTAAATACCATTTGGAGGCATTTAATGTTCGAGCAAAAACGGCTGATTTTCGACAAAAGAGATAACACCCCCCCATTACGTCATGCTTCAGAAATGTGGAAAATGGTCCGTTTTCAAATGTTTTATTTTTGAACGTCAGTTCACATTTGTAGGTGGATCATCAGTGTTAGAGCTAAAATTAGCATGTTTAAAGTGATTTTCATGCTTCCAGGGGCCCAAAACACAAGATTTATGGAATGGTTAAAAGTGCATGAAAATGGCCAATTTACTCACTCTGAGTTCTCAAAAAGGGTTTCTTCACCCCGGGAAGATAATTAAATACCATTTGGAGGCATTTAATGTTCGAGCAAAAACGGCTGATTTTCGACAAAAGAGATAACACCCCCCCATTACGTCATGCTTCAGAAATGTGGAAAATGGTCCGTTTTCAAATGTTTTATTTTTGAACGTCAGTTCACATTTGTAGGTGGATCATCAGTGTTAGAGCTAAAATTAGCATGTTTAAAGTGATTTTCATGCTTCCAGGGGCTCGGGAAGTTAATTAAATACCATTTGGAGGCATTTAATGTTCGAGCAAAAACGGCTGATTTTCGACAAAAGAGATAACACCCCCCCATTACGTCATGCTTCAGAAATGTGGAAAATGGTCCGTTTTCAAATGTTTTATTTTTGAACGTCAGTTCACATTTGTAGGTGGATCATCAGTGTTAGAGCTAAAATTAGCATGTTTAAAGTGATTTTCATGCTTCCAGGGGCCCAAAACACAAGATTTATGGAATGGTTAAAAGTGCATGAAAATGGCCAATTTACTCACTCTGAGTTCTCAAAAAGGGTTTCTTCACCCCGGGAAGTTAATTAAATACCATTTGGAGGCATTTAATGTTCGAGCAAAAACGGCTGATTTTCGACAAAAGAGATAACACCCCCCCATTACGTCATGCTTCAGAAATGTGGAAAATGGTCCGTTTTCAAATGTTTTATTTTTGAACGTCAGTTCACATTTGTAGGTGGATCATCAGTGTTAGAGCTAAAATTAGCATGTTTAAAGTGATTTTCATGCTTCCAGGGGCTCGGGAAGTTAATTAAATACCATTTGGAGGCATTTAATGTTCGAGCAAAAACGGCTGATTTTCGACAAAAGAGATAACACCCCCCCATTACGTCATGCTTCAGAAATGTGGAAAATGGTCCGTTTTCAAATGTTTTATTTTTGAACGTCAGTTCACATTTGTAGGTGGATCATCAGTGTTAGAGCTAAAATTAGCATGTTTAAAGTGATTTTCATGCTTCCAGGGGCTCGGGAAGTTAATTAAATACCATTTGGAGGCATTTAATGTTCGAGCAAAAACGGCTGATTTTCGACAAAAGAGATAACACCCCCCCATTACGTCATGCTTCAGAAATGTGGAAAATGGTCCGTTTTCAAATGTTTTATTTTTGAACGTCAGTTCACATTTGTAGGTGGATCATCAGTGTTAGAGCTAAAATTAGCATGTTTAAAGTGATTTTCATGCTTCCAGGGGCTCGGGAAGTTAATTAAATACCATTTGGAGGCATTTAATGTTCGAGCAAAAACGGCTGATTTTCGACAAAAGAGATAACACCCCCCCATTACGTCATGCTTCAGAAATGTGGAAAATGGTCCGTTTTCAAATGTTTTATTTTTGAACGTCAGTTCACATTTGTAGGTGGATCATCAGTGTTAGAGCTAAAATTAGCATGTTTAAAGTGATTTTCATGCTTCCAGGGGCCCAAAACACAAGATTTATGGAATGGTTAAAAGTGCATGAAAATGGCCAATTTACTCACTCTGAGTTCTCAAAAAGGGTTTCTTCACCCCGGGAAGATAATTAAATACCATTTGGAGGCATTTAATGTTCGAGCAAAAACGGCTGATTTTCGACAAAAGAGATAACACCCCCCCATTACGTCATGCTTCAGAAATGTGGAAAATGGTCCGTTTTCAAATGTTTTATTTTTGAACGTCAGTTCACATTTGTAGGTGGATCATCAGTGTTAGAGCTAAAATTAGCATGTTTAAAGTGATTTTCATGCTTCCAGGGGCTCGGGAAGTTAATTAAATACCATTTGGAGGCATTTAATGTTCGAGCAAAAACGGCTGATTTTCGACAAAAGAGATAACACCCCCCCATTACGTCATGCTTCAGAAATGTGGAAAATGGTCCGTTTTCAAATGTTTTATTTTTGAACGTCAGTTCACATTTGTAGGTGGATCATCAGTGTTAGAGCTAAAATTAGCATGTTTAAAGTGATTTTCATGCTTCCAGGGGCCCAAAACACAAGATTTATGGAATGGTTAAAAGTGCATGAAAATGGCCAATTTACTCACTCTGAGTTCTCAAAAAGGGTTTCTTCACCCCGGGAAGTTAATTAAATACCATTTGGAGGCATTTAATGTTCGAGCAAAAACGGCTGATTTTCGACAAAAGAGATAACACCCCCCCATTACGTCATGCTTCAGAAATGTGGAAAATGGTCCGTTTTCAAATGTTTTATTTTTGAACGTCAGTTCACATTTGTAGGTGGATCATCAGTGTTAGAGCTAAAATTAGCATGTTTAAAGTGATTTTCATGCTTCCAGGGGCTCGGGAAGTTAATTAAATACCATTTGGAGGCATTTAATGTTCGAGCAAAAACGGCTGATTTTCGACAAAAGAGATAACACCCCCCCATTACGTCATGCTTCAGAAATGTGGAAAATGGTCCGTTTTCAAATGTTTTATTTTTGAACGTCAGTTCACATTTGTAGGTGGATCATCAGTGTTAGAGCTAAAATTAGCATGTTTAAAGTGATTTTCATGCTTCCAGGGGCTCGGGAAGTTAATTAAATACCATTTGGAGGCATTTAATGTTCGAGCAAAAACGGCTGATTTTCGACAAAAGAGATAACACCCCCCCATTACGTCATGCTTCAGAAATGTGGAAAATGGTCCGTTTTCAAATGTTTTATTTTTGAACGTCAGTTCACATTTGTAGGTGGATCATCAGTGTTAGAGCTAAAATTAGCATGTTTAAAGTGATTTTCATGCTTCCAGGGGCCCAAAACACAAGATTTATGGAATGGTTAAAAGTGCATGAAAATGGCCAATTTACTCACTCTGAGTTCTCAAAAAGGGTTTCTTCACCCCGGGAAGTTAATTAAATACCATTTGGAGGCATTTAATGTTCGAGCAAAAACGGCTGATTTTCGACAAAAGAGATAACACCCCCCCATTACGTCATGCTTCAGAAATGTGGAAAATGGTCCGTTTTCAAATGTTTTATTTTTGAACGTCAGTTCACATTTGTAGGTGGATCATCAGTGTTAGAGCTAAAATTAGCATGTTTAAAGTGATTTTCATGCTTCCAGGGGCTCGGGAAGTTAATTAAATACCATTTGGAGGCATTTAATGTTCGAGCAAAAACGGCTGATTTTCGACAAAAGAGATAACACCCCCCCATTACGTCATGCTTCAGAAATGTGGAAAATGGTCCGTTTTCAAATGTTTTATTTTTGAACGTCAGTTCACATTTGTAGGTGGATCATCAGTGTTAGAGCTAAAATTAGCATGTTTAAAGTGATTTTCATGCTTCCAGGGGCTCGGGAAGTTAATTAAATACCATTTGGAGGCATTTAATGTTCGAGCAAAAACGGCTGATTTTCGACAAAAGAGATAACACCCCCCCATTACGTCATGCTTCAGAAATGTGGAAAATGGTCCGTTTTCAAATGTTTTATTTTTGAACGTCAGTTCACATTTGTAGGTGGATCATCAGTGTTAGAGCTAAAATTAGCATGTTTAAAGTGATTTTCATGCTTCCAGGGGCTCGGGAAGTTAATTAAATACCATTTGGAGGCATTTAATGTTCGAGCAAAAACGGCTGATTTTCGACAAAAGAGATAACACCCCCCCATTACGTCATGCTTCAGAAATGTGGAAAATGGTCCGTTTTCAAATGTTTTATTTTTGAACGTCAGTTCACATTTGTAGGTGGATCATCAGTGTTAGAGCTAAAATTAGCATGTTTAAAGTGATTTTCATGCTTCCAGGGGCCCAAAACACAAGATTTATGGAATGGTTAAAAGTGCATGAAAATGGCCAATTTACTCACTCTGAGTTCTCAAAAAGGGTTTCTTCACCCCGGGAAGTTAATTAAATACCATTTGGAGGCATTTAATGTTCGAGCAAAAACGGCTGATTTTCGACAAAAGAGATAACACCCCCCCATTACGTCATGCTTCAGAAATGTGGAAAATGGTCCGTTTTCAAATGTTTTATTTTTGAACGTCAGTTCACATTTGTAGGTGGATCATCAGTGTTAGAGCTAAAATTAGCATGTTTAAAGTGATTTTCATGCTTCCAGGGGCTCGGGAAGTTAATTAAATACCATTTGGAGGCATTTAATGTTCGAGCAAAAACGGCTGATTTTCGACAAAAGAGATAACACCCCCCCATTACGTCATGCTTCAGAAATGTGGAAAATGGTCCGTTTTCAAATGTTTTATTTTTGAACGTCAGTTCACATTTGTAGGTGGATCATCAGTGTTAGAGCTAAAATTAGCATGTTTAAAGTGATTTTCATGCTTCCAGGGGCTCGGGAAGTTAATTAAATACCATTTGGAGGCATTTAATGTTCGAGCAAAAACGGCTGATTTTCGACAAAAGAGATAACACCCCCCCATTACGTCATGCTTCAGAAATGTGGAAAATGGTCCGTTTTCAAATGTTTTATTTTTGAACGTCAGTTCACATTTGTAGGTGGATCATCAGTGTTAGAGCTAAAATTAGCATGTTTAAAGTGATTTTCATGCTTCCAGGGGCCCAAAACACAAGATTTATGGAATGGTTAAAAGTGCATGAAAATGGCCAATTTACTCACTCTGAGTTCTCAAAAAGGGTTTCTTCACCCCGGGAAGTTAATTAAATACCATTTGGAGGCATTTAATGTTCGAGCAAAAACGGCTGATTTTCGACAAAAGAGATAACACCCCCCCATTACGTCATGCTTCAGAAATGTGGAAAATGGTCCGTTTTCAAATGTTTTATTTTTGAACGTCAGTTCACATTTGTAGGTGGATCATCAGTGTTAGAGCTAAAATTAGCATGTTTAAAGTGATTTTCATGCTTCCAGGAGCTCGGGAAGTTAATTAAATACCATTTGGAGGCATTTAATGTTCGAGCAAAAACGGCTGATTTTCGACAAAAGAGATAACACCCCCCCATTACGTCATGCTTCAGAAATGTGGAAAATGGTCCGTTTTCAAATGTTTTATTTTGAACGTCAGTTCACATTTGTAGGTGGATCATCAGTGTTAGAGCTAAAATTAGCATGTTTAAAGTGATTTTCATGCTTCCAGGGGCTCGGGAAGTTAATTAAATACCATTTGGAGGCATTTAATGTTCGAGCAAAAACGGCTGATTTTCGACAAAAGAGATAACACCCCCCCATTACGTCATGCTTCAGAAATGTGGAAAATGGTCCGTTTTCAAATGTTTTATTTTTGAACATCAGTTCACATTTGTAGGTGGATCATCAGTGTTAGAGCTAAAATTAGCATGTTTAAAGTGATTTTCATGCTTCCAGGGGCCCAAAACACAAGATTTATGGAATGGTTAAAAGTGCATGAAAATGGCCAATTTACTCACTCTGAGTTCTCAAAAAGGGTTTCTTCACCCCGGGAAGTTAATTAAATACCATTTGGAGGCATTTAATGTTCGAGCAAAAACGGCTGATTTTCGACAAAAGAGATAACACCCCCCCATTACGTCATGCTTCAGAAATGTGGAAAATGGTCCGTTTTCAAATGTTTTATTTTTGAACGTCAGTTCACATTTGTAGGTGGATCATCAGTGTTAGAGCTAAAATTAGCATGTTTAAAGTGATTTTCATGCTTCCAGGGGCCCAAAACACAAGATTTATGGAATGGTTAAAAGTGCATGAAAATGGCCAATTTACTCACTCTGAGTTCTCAAAAGGGTTTCTTCACCCGGAAGTTAATTAAATACCATTTGGAGGCATTTAATGTTCGAGCAAAAACGGCTGATTTTCGACAAAAGAGATAACACCCCCCCATTACGTCATGCTTCAGAAATGTGGAAAATGGTCCGTTTTCAAATGTTTTATTTTTGAACGTCAGTTCACATTTGTAGGTGGATCATCAGTGTTAGAGCTAAAATTAGCATGTTTAAAGTGATTTTCATGCTTCCAGGGGCTCGGAAGTTAATTAAATACCATTTGGAGGCATTTAATGTTCGAGCAAAAACGGCTGATTTTCGACAAAAGAGATAACACCCCCCCATTACGTCATGCTTCAGAAATGTGGAAAATGGTCCGTTTTCAAATGTTTTATTTTTGAA